>NC_134483.1:120896533-120906533 GCF_040206685.1 Ascaphus truei
AATGTAAATTTATGATCGAATAGAAATGAATATGAATTGTACCACGTCCCCCCTCATCATCCCTTTCCTTATCCCCATTATTTATTTATTTTTATCCCTCCCCATTCACCTTTTATAATTTAGGAAAATGTTCAAAATAAACTGTTACAAATAACAATATTAAAATGTTTTTGGTACCTTAACTGCCGCTTACGTGATATTACATTCTAGAATGGCAGCAGGGACCATGTTTTGGGTTCAAATGCAGCAGGGTATAAAAATGTTACGAGTTCTGATTATGTTGCACCATTGTCTCTTTGAAGGGTCCAATGATCTGAAATGTTATGCTACTATGACATTGGGGGCTGTCATTTTTAGCCCCATTGCTCTTACTAACCGCACCCTACAAGCTACTTCAAGTATAAGATGTTGTTACCTATGATTTGTGTTGGATTACATTTTTGTATTTTGCTTTGTGTTTTTTTTTTTGTTTTGTTTTTTTAATGTTATGACTTTGCTTTGCATGGTGAAATCTTAATTTTCAAAGATTTACAAAAATCTAGTCGTGCTTTGCATAGCAGTGACCTGAAAATAAATATGCATTGTACATCGAACACTTTACACACCCCCATGCCACAAATAGTTCCAATACAGAGGCTACACGTCTGCTGTTAGTTCTGTGCAATGCCAGAGATTACTGAAACATTGCTGTTTTTTTGCATTGGTGTTTTAGCAATATTAAGGAATTGGCCTGCAGCTGTGAATATTGGCAAGAGCAATAATGTTTGTTGGGGTTCTGTACATAACTAGTCCATGTCTGTACTTGTATGTTAAGTCACATTTGCTGGGTGAGTTTCTAAGTTCTTTTGATCTGTGCTATGCTTCAGTATAACAGTTTGTTTGCTGTGTGACCCATTGGAACGCAAACGGACATGGCAAGTTATAATTAAGATGCTACCTAGTGTGCTGCTGCTATACTGCACCTGTCTTAATCCAGGTGCATTAACTGAGAAAACAGCTCATTTAGAGTTGTTCAATAACATTTATTATAAACAAATGAATAGCTCAAAAAAAATTCTGGGACAAATACAGCTACTAAAATTACTCACTCTGATTCTATTCGTCTCAAGAATGTATTCATTTTTTTAATAACGTCACTTGCTTTGTCTTTTTCATTGTGAATGAACAGTCCCTCTTAATGTAGGTGACTGATGGCTTTTTTAAAATGAAGAAAGAGAAGTATAAGCATTTTGAATCTTTTGGCATTTAGATGGTAACCAAGTGACTTGAAAGATATTTACAATCTGTATCCAATCTTTGTCGAACATTTGTGGGCATTACAATCGAAAAGGCACATTTTTAGTTCTCATTTTCTCGTGTTGTTTTGTGAAGTAATTGTGATGCTGTCAGTAGCAGATATGATGGAAGATAAAGAGGACATGGCAGAGGCAAAATAAATAAATAGTTGTAGCTTTGATACCTAAACCAATATAAGAAAGAGGTCTCTACAAATTGATTTATTTTGTGAGGTTTTGAAAGTTGAAAAGCTCTGTACAAGTCTCTTCTTCACAGTACACATCACAAATAGTTTATATACTCTTTACATTAATACAATTAGTCTATTAGAACTATCATCTTAATCAAATAATGCATAATTAAATCTTCCAGTCATTTCTGTTTGTTAAAACATGTCCCACGTTTTCTCAAAGTGTGATCTGCTACAAACTACTTTATACCTGGGGGCAAATAAAATGTCATGACAAAAAATGTTAACATCAGAATAGATGCAAAGTTTGTTTTTACTTCAATATGAGTTGCTAAGTGATACTGCGGCTTACATCATGTTAGTACTGTAACTGGCCATTTTAACTTCTTGTTATATCGTTTCTTAAAAGGTAAAAATGTTTTCTCTTTCTTTCTGATATCAACTTATGACTCGGCTTCCTGCACTTTAATCACCATAGTCATTATTTGTATCCTGTTAAATTAATGTTTCCCTTTTCCGCGGTTTGACTAATCTGCTGTCTCTAAATGACCTATATTTTGGCCTCTTCTGTAGAATCGAATAGATAAACTTGAATTTTAAACTTTGCATACGTGGTGTTATAGTAAAAATGCCCATTAGCTGGTAATTATTATTTTTAGATGCTGTGCTCTAGTATTGGTGGGGGATATTAAAAGAATCCTTTCAGATGTATTCCTTTTATTTGTAGAATTTAATATACAGTGGTAGTACTTGAAATATGTTTTTGTGTAACTGAAGAATCCTGATCATACCTTCTATCTACGAATTTCTTAATTAATTACCTCAGATACAATTCTTCTTACACTAAAGAGTTAACTCCTAAGGAGTCCATTTTTAGTCCCAGTGGCTGGAAGCTGGAGGAGAGTAACATCTTTTGGTTTTGTAGCAATATAATTTTGAATGTTTTTGTGGTTTTTCTATCTTGAGTTGATGGGGTGATTAAGAAATTCATAGAGGGTATGATCAAGATTCTTTACTTAAACATAAACAATTAAACAAGTCACACAATACCTTATTAGACTACAAATTAAACGAATATATCTGAATGGTTTCCTTTGGTATCCACTTATGATACAACATACTGGACACCTAACAAGCTCCTATTGAACCCCCATAATGACCACAACATATATATAAGCATATGAGTGTCACAGAGGAGTGCTACTGAGCATGGCAATATATATTTTAAAACCAGAGACAGAACATAAAACACCGACAAAGCTCAGTTTTTAGCACATCCAGTGAGACTCATACACGGTACAGTGCCTAAATATATATGTATAAATATCTAATAAGTAAAATGGTCTTTTAGTTTGACATTTTTGTCCAAAATTGTTGTAAGCCCCTGAGCCAACGCCAAGGCAGACCACATATCAGGGGTCCCTAACGCTTATTATCTCTCTCTCTCTCTCTCTCTCTCTCTCTCTCTCTCTCTCTCTCTCTCTCTCTCTCTCTCTCTCCCCCTCTCTCTCTCCCCCTCTCTCTCTCCCCCTCTCTCTCCCCCTCTCTCTCCCCCTCTCTCTCCCCCTCTCTCTCCCCCTCTCTCTCCCCCTCTCTCTCCCCCTCTCTCTCCCCCTCTCTCTCCCCCTCTCTCTCCCCCTCTCTCTCCCCCTCTCTCTCCCCCTCTCTCTCCCCCTCTCTCTCTCCCTCTCTCCCTCTCTCTCTCCCTCTCTCTCTCCCTCTCTCTCTCCCTCTCTCTCTCCCTCTCTCTCTCCCTCTCTCCATGATGAAAGAACATTTCAGTATTGCCAAAGCATGAATAACAGGGGGTAGTGTAGAATGATTACACTGTACATGGGTAACAGTTACACATAGGGATGTGGGGTTTAGTGAGCGTCTCTCAGCCTGTGGCAGGTGCTGATATAATGTGCAGCCAGTTCTGCTGTGGTTTTATCTTCTCCCTGGAGGATCGCTATTTTTTGGTTCTCTTCTATGTTATTATTATTAAAGTTCTGGATAACAGCTGTGAGATTCTCCAAGAGGGCAATCCTCACTTCAGAGTATTGTGAGCAGTGCAGCAGGAAGTGTGTTTCATCTTCTACCTCTAATAGCTCACATCGCTGGCAGTCTCATCTTCCGGGGCTTCCACTTCTGTCTGTGTCTGCCTGTTTCTATTTCCAGGCGCTCATTCTGTACTGGCACAAGGTATGTCTCTACTTTAGGTCATTAATCTTCAGTAGGTAGGGTGCCAGTGTATTCTCTCTGTACGTTTTGGTAAGTCTCCAGTGTCTTTCAGCACTGGATATAATTTTTCCACATAGTCACATACTGCTCCTTCTTTTCGCTGGCGATTGAGTTGATGTGGATTTTTTGGCAGGTTGTTGATCTGTGTGGGGTTTTGTTCTGGGATGAGAGGACAAGTTGTTTGATGGCACAGGGTTTAGTGAGGAGCTCCTGGCTTCTCATTGCTCTGTAGCAGTAAGATCGTGGATGACTGCTGTGTAGGTGAGACAGAATGTCAGTGCTCTCTTCTGTACAGTGAGCAGTAGAGGAAAGCGGCCCAGCTCAGCCCGGCATGCACTGTTTGATGTACTCCTGTGTACTTGGAGAAGGTGTTTGCAGAATTCCAGATGCAGTATTTCGGTTGGACTCGTATCCCATTTTTTAGAGTCTGGGTATGTCACAGGACCCCTCACCTTGCTGCCATATAGAAGGATGGGCGTGATAATGCTGTTGAATATTTTCATCCATACTCCTATTTGTGGTTTGAGGGGGTACAGCTGTTTCTTTATTACATAGAATGTTATACTGGCCTTCTCCTTCAGTGCATTTATGGCCAGGTTGAATCTCCCAGATGAGCTGATTGTTAGACAGAGGTATGTATAGCTCGCTGTCTGTTCCAGTGTATTATCATTCAGTGTGAATTGTGATTTGATAAGATGATGTTTAGATTTTTTCCTGGAATACGATTATTCAGAGAGTGCCCAGATCTGGCTGAACTTTTCTAGTATTGCCAGTTTCTGTTGGAGGCCCTGTTCTGTTGGTGACAGCAGGAGGAGATCATCTGCGTATAATAGAGACTTAATCCCTGTGCAAGCCAAGGGGAGCCCAGTTGCTGAGGAGGATTGTAGGGCTGCTGCCAGCTCATTGATGTATATGTTAAAGTGTGAGGCCTCGGGCATGGTCAGCGCTTTTGCGCTGACCCGTGCTGAGGCGCACAGCTGCTCGGCAGTGAGCCCCTGCAGCCGCAATGAGAGCGGCTTTAGCAGGGGCTCGCTTACGCTTATGCAAGCGTGCGGAAGCGTAAGTCTCAGCAGAATTTTAAATTCAAGCGCTCAAGGGAGCGCAGGGCCGGTCACGTGAGCGGTTCGCCCAATGAGGGCGAACCAGCTCCGTGATGTCACAGGCCCCCCCCTCCCCGACACGCCCCCGAACGGCGCGCGGACCAAGGCCAGGGAAAGCACCCGCTTTCCTTCAGCCTCCGTGCGCCTGAGCACGGCTGCAGTACTATGGACGCAGCCTGACACACACTGCCACTCTGTCTAACTCCACGGCCTTGACAGAAGAAGTCTGTCCTGTTGTTATTTACTTTCACGCAGCATTTTTTGTTCTCTCTTTGTCTTGCTCTCTCTCTCACTCTCCTTTTGCTCTCTCGCTTTCCTTCTGCTCTCACTCTCCTTCTGCTCTCTCGCTCTCCTTCTGCTCTTTTTCGCTCTCCTTCTGCTCTCTTTTACCTCGCGCTCTCTTTTACCTCGCGCTCTCTTTTACCTCGCGCTCTCTTTTACCTCGCGCTCTCTTTTACCTCGCGCTCTCTTTTACCTCGCGCTCTCTTTTACCTCGCGCTCTCTTTTACCTCGCGCTCTCGTTCGTTCGCTCGCTCGCTCTCGTTCGCTCGCTCGCTCTCGTTCGTTCGCTCTCGTTCGTTCGCTCGCTCGCTCGTTCGTTCGCTCGCTCGCTCTCGTTCGCTCGCTCTCTTTCGTTCGCTCGCTCGCTCTCTTTCGCTCGCTCTCGTTCGCTCGCTCTCTCCTTTTGCTCGGCCTCTGTCTCGCTCGGCCTCTGTCTCGCTCGGCCTCTGTCTCGCTCGGCCTCTGTCTCGCTCGGCCTCTGTCTCGCTCGGCCTCTGTCTCGCTCGGCCTCTGTCTCGCTCGGCCTCTGTCTCGCTCGGCCTCTGTCTCGCTCGGCCTCGCTCGGCCTCTGTCTGTCTCTGTCTGTCTCTGTCTGTCTCTGTCTGCCTCTGCCTGCCTCTGCCTCGCTCTGTCTTGCACTGCCTCGCTCTGTATCTCTCACGCTCTCTCTCGCGCTCTCTCTCGCGCTCTCTCTCGCTCTCTCTCTCTCGCGCTCTCTCTCTCGCGCTCTCTCTCGCTCTCGCTCTCTCGCTCTCTCTCGCTCTCTCGCTCTCTCGCACTCCTTTTGCGCTCTCGCACTCCTTTTGCGCTCTCGCACTCCTTTTGCGCTCTCGCACTCCTTTTGCGCTCTCACACTCCTTTTGCTCTCTCGCACTCCTTTTGCTCTCTCGCACTCCTTTTGCTCTCTCTCTCTTTCTCACTCCTTTTGCTCTCGCACTCCTTTTGCTCTCTCTCTCTCTCTCTCTTTATCACTCCTTTTGCTCTCTCTCTCTCTCTCTCTCTCTCTCTCTCTCGCTCTCTCTCTCTCTCGCTCTCCTTTTGTGCTCTCTCTCTCTCTCTCTCTCTCTCTCTCCTTTTGCTCTCTCTCTCTCCTTTTGTGCTCTCTCTCTCCTTTTGTGCTCTCTCTCTCTCTCTCTCTCTCTCCTTTTGTGCGCTCTCTCTCTCTCTCTCTCTCTCTCCTTTTGTGCTCTCTCTCTCTCTCCTTTTGTGCTCTCTCTCTCTCTCGCTCTCCTTTTGTGCTCTCTCTCTCTCTCTCGCTCTCCTTTTGTGCTCTCTCTCTCTCTCTCCTTTTGCTCTCTCTCTCGCTCTCCTTTTGTGCTCGCTCTCTCTCTCGCTCTCCTTTGTGCTCTCTCTCTCTCTCGCTCTCCTTTTTCTCTATCACTCTCTCTCGCTCTCCTTTTGCTCTCTCTCTCTCTTCTTTTGTGCTCTCTCTCTCTCTCGCTCGCCTTTTGCTCTCTCTCTCGCTCTCCTTTTGCTCTCTCTCTCTCGCTCTCCTTTTGCTCTCTCTCTCTCACTTTCCTTTTGCTCTCTCTCTCGCTCTCCTTTTGCTCTCTCTCTCTCCTTTTGCTCTCTCTCTCTCTCCTTTTGCTCTCTCTCTCTCTCTCCTTTTGCTCTCTCTCTCGCTCTCCTTTTGTTCTCTCCCTCTCTCGCTCTCCTTTTGCTCTCTCTCTGCTCGCTCTCCTTTTGCTCTCTCTCTCTCCTTTTGTGCTCTCTCTCTCCTTTTGTGCTCTCTCTCTCTCTCTCTCCTTTTGTGCTCTCTCTCTCCTTTTGTGCTCTCTCTCTCTCTCGCTCTCCTTTTGTGCTCTCTCTCTCGCTCTCCTTTTGTGCTCTCTCTCTCTCTCTCTCTCGCGCTCTCCTTTTGTGCTCTCTCTCTCTCCTTTTGCTCTCTCTCTCTCTCTCTCTCGCTCTCCTTTTGTGCTCGCTCTCTCTCTCGCTCTCCTTTTGTGCTCTCTCTCTTTCTCTCGCTCTCCTTTTTCTCTCTCACTCTCTCTCGCTCTCCTTTTGCTCTCTCTCTCTCTTCTTTTGTGCTCTCTCTCTCTCTCGCTCGCCTTTTGCTCTCTCTCTCTCTCCTTTTGCTCTCTCTCTCTCGCTCTCCTTTTGCTCTCTCTCTCTCGCTTTCCTTTTGCTCTCTCTCTCGCTCTCCTTTTGCTCTCTCTCTCTCCTTTTGCTCTCTCTCTCTCTCTCCTTTTGCTCTCTCTCTCTCTCTCTCCTTTTGCTCTCTCTCTCGCTCTCCTTTTGTTCTCTCCCTCTCTCGCTCTCCTTTTGCTCTCTCTCTCTCGCTCTCCTTTTGCGCTCGCTCTCTCGCTCTACTTTTGCTCTCTCGCTCTACTTTTGCTCTCTCGCTCTCTGTGGAGTAAGGGGGTAGGAAGTACAGAGAGTGTGGGGGGGGGGAAGTAGAGAGAATGAGAGAGATTGCAGTGGTTTGGAAGTAGAGAGAGTGAGTGTGTGGAGGGGGATGTAGAGAGGGGAAGGACGGGGGGGGGGGGGCTGGTTTATCCATGCTATTGACCAATAATTGGAGAAGTCTCTGGGAACCATATTGTTATGTCCCAGTGGCCCAGTGATTTTTGAGGGCTTGTTGAAGTAAAGGTAGGCCACCTATTGATAATACGCAGAAAAAAGGCAAAATGTGTGGTGCTCTGAAAAAAAGCCTCAAGTTGTACTAGACAAAAAATAAAATTCAATGAAATTGAATGATGATTCCTGAAGTGCAACCCCCTGAATAATGAATAAGGGATGGCCAACCCATAACACATGAAACAACCGTATTGTAATCACTACTCCATTGTAATCCGACTAGTAGGCTAGGGTCCCCACAAGTAATGCAGTAAGGGACCTCACAATAAAGTGTCCCAACGTATGATATCGGAATGGAGAATTTGCATGTGATATTGAATAACTCACATAAGGGTTGGTGATATCCTTATGACTGTCCAGTCTTCTTCCACAACAGGGGGTGTGCTTCCGTTTTTTCCGAGGTAATTGACACAGGCACACGCTCTCTTGGACATAATTTACCCTTCTGTTTCCTTAGTATTAGTGCCTGCTTTTTCCTATTGTTTCGCACCCATTGATAATAGACCATCACCACTGTGGGATCCATGTGGTCTTTTTAATAATAAAAAAAACAACCAAATACAAACAGGAAAAAAAGTTCCAAAATAAGCACTCCGGTTACCAAAAATTACTTTTTGGAAACGGAGTGCTTGTTTTGGAACTTTTTTCCCTCTTTGTATTTGACTATCTATTTACCTTATAGCACTACCAGGAGCTTTATATTATAGCTTTATTCCTGGTTCTGTTTGATAACCTTATCTGAGGTTGTCTGATTGTGGTACCTTTTGGTGTGCACATTGAAAGTTCTACTCGGCAGTGGCATTGATGTTACTGTACTTTTGTTTTCACTTTTTGGTGTGGTAGAAAATCATAAATTGCCAGCTTTTCTAAGCTGCTTTAGTAGAGTGCTTTCAAGACAGCTAAGCAATTGTTGGAATAACGCAGATCGGCTGTAGGGAGAAAAAAAAACAATTACAAAAGAAAAAGAAAACGTGTAGTACAATTTGCTGCTTTTATTTCTGTAGCTGCTCTCTGGGAAGAGAATTGTCGATAATATCAACTCTCCTTTTGCTCTGGCTCGCTCTGCTTTGCTCTGGCTCGCTCTGCTTTTGCTCTGGCTCGCTCTGCTTTTGCTCTGGCTCGCTCTGCTTTTGCTCTGGCTCGCTCTGCTTTTGCTCTGGCTCGCTCTGCTTTTGCTCTGGCTCGCTCTGCTTTTGCTCTGGCTCGCTCTGCTTTTGCTCTGGCTCGCTCTGCTTTTGCTCTTGCTCGCTCTCCTTTTTGCTCGCTCTCCTTTTGCGCTCTCTCTCTCGCTCTCCTTTTGCGCTCTCTCGCTCTCCTTTTGCGCTCTCTCGCTCTCCTTTTGCGCTCTCTCTCTCGCTCTCCTTTTGCGCCCTCTCTCTCGCTCTCCTTTTGCGCCCTCTCTCTCGCTCTCCTTTTGCACCCTCTCTCTCGCTCTCCTTTTGCGCTCTCTCTCGCTCTCCTTTTGCGCTCTCTCGGCTGCAGGGAGAAAAAAAAACAAATACAAAAGAATAATAAAACGTGTAGCACAATTTGCTGCTTTTATTTCTGTAGCTGCTCTCTGGGAAGAGAATTGTCGAAAATATCAACACTGGGAATTAAAAATGTCCGCTTTTGTTCACCTATGCTAGGCAAGCACAGTTTGCCACTGTCACTTTTTTTTAACCTACTATAACTTTTTAATGTCTCGTTACCCCCACGTACAGCGGCGTATTTCAAGATCCGCCGCCCCTACGTACTTGCATGTGGCGGCCGCCTCCTTGCTGCCACCCTCCTCCTTCCGAATCACAGCGTCACCAACGTGATGTCACACGGCGCCGCGTTGCCATGGTAACGCAACGTCATTATGCCATTTGATGAGGCGCCGTGCCATGTTACATTGTTGACGTCCGTGGCGTCATTCGACTGTGCGATTCGGAAGGAGGAGGGCGGCAGCAAGTAGGCCGCCACCACTGCTAGGGGCCTTTCCATCAGGCCCGATAGACCCGAGAGCCCGGCAAATGTATATGGAGGCGGACATTTTGCCGTCCCCAAATTTTGCCTGCCTAGGCCTAATGGGAAATCCGCCAGTGCACATGGGCCAGCTTCACGTTGCAGAGCCAGCAACCAATCTCACACTGATGAGACCGAAAAGGTCAAAATAACTGTGTGTGTTGGGTTACTGGCCATGTACTTTAACCCAGGCTGTGCAGAAAAGCTGTATAATACGGCAGGCGTAAGCATATAGGGGTCCATGTTAAAATGGATAAGGATAATGGATAGGATTGCAGACCTGTCAATGTACGGTGAAGGTTTATTTATTTATTTTTTACCCAACACAGTAACCTCAAATGCTTGGGAAATTGGAAACGGCAGC
>NC_134483.1:120911533-120918021 GCF_040206685.1 Ascaphus truei
TGGTACACACACACACAGACACTGGTACACACACACACACACACACACACACACACACACACTGGTACACACACACACACTGGTACACACACACACTGGTACACACACACACACACTGGTACACACACACACACACTGGTACACACACACACACACACACACACACACACACACACTGGTACACACACACACACAGGTACACATACAGACACGGGTACACACACAGACACTGGTACACACACTGGTACACACACACACACTGGTGTTCAGACAGAGGCAGCCACGAGCAGGTGGCTCTCCGCCTCCCCCTGCACCCACCCCCGCGCCCATCTCCCGCACCAAGGGGGGGGGGGGTGGATAGGAGCGCCGGGACGCAAAGGTAAACTGCCGCCCCCCCTCCCCCGGCGGGCAGCCACGGGTTCCCGGGGCAGAATGGGGGAACACCGCGCAGCCACCACTGCCCGCCCCCGCGCCCATCTCCCGAACCAAGGGGACAGGGGGGGGGGTAGGGAGCGCCAGGACAGGAGGCAAAGGATAAAAAACCCACCTCCTATCCCCCCGGGCGGGCAGAGGGGGGGAAACACCGCGCAGAAGAGCCAGGAGCCGCGGGCAGAGACACACACCACGTGTGCTCTGCCGCAGGAAGCGGAAGCCCCGCCCCCAGGCACCCTTCCTCCATTCCACATGCCGGTCCTTGGTGAAGGATGATGCCGGGGGGCGGGGCTTAATGCCGGGACGCTGGGGATTGGCCAACAAGGTAGGAAACTGCCGGGGGGGGGGGGGGGAGGCATTAAAAAAAAATACTTACCAGCCGGGCTGCTGCAGTCTCCTCCTCCGCGCCGCCGCAGACTCGCGCGCAGCTTACTCGCGCACAGCGCACCGCAGCTAATAACTCGCGCACCGCCGGCAACAAAAAAAAAAAACGGGGACACATTGAGGAATATCCGGGACATTTCCGGTACACACAGAAAAGCGGTACAGCTCCCGAAAAACCGGGACTGTACCGGCAAAAGGGGGACGGGTGGTCACCCTATGTTTGCAGGAGTCATATTTGAGCCTCCTCACCTGCTTCTCTACATGTTCTCGCACCATAAACCCACTGCTCTATCGTTTTCCCTTCTTCCCTCCCCCTCACAACAATTAGTCCCCCCTGCTCTTTAACCCCCCTCGCACTTCAGTAATCTAGGGTTTCAAGGGGGTTGGACAGTTTTAAATGTCCTTAGCCCTTGCACGGAGATGGCTTCTTACCTCGAGGTCTGAGCTGCTCTGGGACTCCGAGCAGCTCCTCCACCCTGTTTGGCTTCCACACAGTGGGCTCTGAAGGATTAGCGATATGGGGGTCCCATTCAGAAGCAGGGACCCCTGCAGCGTTAATCCTGTCAGTTTTCGCTGCTGTGGTCACGGCACCATAAGCGATCACGGCACCAAAAGCAGCAAGTCTTGCTACATTTGTATGTTACCGAAACCTTTACTACTCTTTTGCAGGGAGGGTAGATTGCTGATTAATCTAGTTAAAGGTCTTTCCTTCTTGTTATGGTCCTTTTATTTCACTTTTTTTTTAAATTTCATTTTTCATATTTTTTTTTATTGCCTTTGACTTTTTTTTTTTTATAGTAAACATTTTCCCTACGGTAAAATCATCCAGTACTTTTCTGTTAAGAACAATTGATGTAAAATAAATGTTTGTGGTTTCACTTAAATATTGATTCTTTGTTTTCCCAAAAACGTTTGCTCTGAAAATCATAAAAATCAAAACAAATATCAAGGATTTCATAAAGTGGATCTTTAGAGCCCGTTCTTGTAAAAGCTCTCTTTAGCAGCTTTTCTATCATAAAATAACAAGGTTTATATAAGGTGTTACATAGAAAAAAAAAAAAAAAAAGCGTAGGGGCATGCAATAGTGTGATGCATTTTACTGGAAAAGCATAAAAAGGATAAAACAGTAATGCCCTTACCGTAAAAAAATAAATCTATACCGTAATATCCCCAGAATCACAAATCTCCAACGATCATTCGAGATCCTCTGCTCGATCACTCAGGAAAGCACGTCTTTCTGCGATGATACAATGTAGCGGGGGAGGCTTGTCGAACTCTCCTCATGGGAAAGAAAATGGGCGCCACTGTTGGAACACACGCCCTGCCTCCCTTGCATGGTGGTGAGCTCCGTAATTCCCTCTCACAGATGGGCGGCTCTCTGCCTTATACCAGCGGGAGAGAGCGATCAGCCTCTACAGATCCTAGTCGCCGAGGCAGGAACACACTGTGACTGGTGTAGAGCTTGTATCCGCTCTGTCACTGGCCGGTGAAAAATGCTAAGTCTGATCAACAGGTGTTGTCTGAGCTAATGAAACTAAAAGGTCCCACAGTGCCCTACCCGTTTCGTGGAATCGGTCCACTTCATCAGTGGTGTGTCCTTCTACCAGGTAACATGTCTCTAAATAATACTAGGGATAATCCCATTGGCCAGGGCCTGGAGTACATTCATGTGTCCGCATAAACGATTCTGATTGCAGTAACAAACAAACAATATGGCACTGGATAATATCGTAATGGAGCTTAAGATCAACGAGTAATAACATTTGACCAAATCCCTTTCAATAGAGATGAAGATACTGGCGTACACCAAATACAACAGTTAATAAAGTACATTTAAATGCTACAACTAAACATTAAATAGGAATCTGATGTATTGTGTGCTCTGATGGCACTGTGGCTTCCTACTGGCCTGTGGTAGTGAGGCTTGAACATTGATTATCCAAAAAATAAAGAGCAAGAATACTGGCACATAAGAAGGCAAATATCTCATAACCCAGGGTGGTGGGATGGGGCACACCTGGAGATAAAAATAGCATGGCTGAGATCTGGGGGAACCACCTGGAAGTTATACTGTGTAAAATATAAATAAATTGCGAAACCCTTGGTGTGTTTACAGGGGGAGATTGCCCTCACGTTTCCATTGGAGGGCCATCACAGCGGGCCAGTTGCAGTCAGGTGATTGCGATCCTTGAAGACCGCCAGCAAATGGCTAATTGTTAACCTCTTACACAATTAAAGCTCAGTTTTAATTACTCTGCCAATAACAACTACGCACCTAATATGCATTGTTAATGGGTAATGTTTTGTGTGGTGTTATTGTACACAGCGTACATTGATGCATGTTTATGGAGTGTAGCCTTGTTTTGGGGGGGGGCGAGGGGAGGGATTCTTATTATATTTATATTAATCGAAGGGAACACGAACAAAAAACCCAAGAAAAACATTTGGCAATTACATATCGCTAAGATTATAGTAGGCGCGCGATAGAGCGCCTGTCGCCCGAGCGATGGGTGAACTGAGCTGGAGACGATTGGGGAGGAGTGGTGGACACGTCACCAGGCTTGTTCGCCCTCATTGGCTCAATCGCTTACATGACGCGGCTGCTGCGCGATAAAATAAACTAGTTTGTCTGTTGAAAAATCTGCTGCATGGTCACTCTACATTGCGCCCGCGTACGTGCACACTATGGCCGGCCTGTAACAGCTGCTGCACCATGTTCCCGCAGCGCACAAAATCGCTCGCACCATCGCGCCTAATGTAATCGTAGCCTACATCGCAATCGGATAATTTCTTAGATCAGTTCTTCAGCTAATTTTACAAAGGTTTGGATTAGAAAAAATATACACGTACAAGGGCCAAAAGTGCAATGTAATTATACATATATATCTATCTATATCTACCTATCTTAGAAGAGTTCAACATTTTAGAACATTTGTATTATATCATTTTATTTTTTAGAGTGAAAAATTGTGCATAGTTTCTTGAGCAACTGCAATCAAATTGGGGAGGGTAGGTAGTCCAAGGGACATGACATCTCTTTGGGGACTGAATTTGATCAGGGCTATTCATTTAAGAGCTTTGTTATAGATTAGTGCTTGTTTAGTATATATATATTTACTTTATAAAAAGATATTCACACTTTTTTCTTAAGCGTGCATGTACTATATTTGCCATCACAGTGACTTACTTGCCCAAAGTCACACTGAGATTTGAACTGCATTTACCAACTTCATATGTAGTAGTTACATTGTCACTAGTCCGACAGTTTTGAAGAAATTTTGGAATTTAAAACAAACTTGTTTAAATGTCTTCCAGATGATTACCTTTTAGAAGGCTTGCCCTGTCTCAGATTATGAATACGGGATAAGGCAGTTAATCAAAATTGTACCCTAGTTTCATGTTTCTCCAAAATACAGCTATATTTTTTTTTACAAAACCCTTGCATAACTTTTAACAAAAAGTCGTCCGTGTAAAATGTGTGCAGTCGTAAACATTTCTAGTTGACATAAGGAAAATGCATTTAAATGA
Organism: Ascaphus truei; assembly: GCF_040206685.1. Taxonomy (NCBI): domain Eukaryota; kingdom Metazoa; phylum Chordata; class Amphibia; order Anura; family Ascaphidae; genus Ascaphus; species Ascaphus truei. The sequence continues at coordinate 120,915,878 of NC_134483.1, forward strand.
TGTGCATCTTCAGTCATCCTCAAGAATACAATTGATTTTTTTTTTTTTTTGGTCAAAAATGTCTCCAAAAACATAGATTAAATATTTGATAGTCGTATTGGTTCTGGAGATGAGTAGATTCGATGTAGGTTGTGAAACGTTTCCGCGGATCAACAGAGTTTTTCCTAGATGAAGTTGTAGTGTACAGAGCTTTGAAACCTCGTAGGTTTCTTCAAGTGTACTGTGACAGCACAGTTGGAAGGAAGCATATATATCCTAAAGTGATGATAAATAGGGATTTAAATAAACTCTGTAGGGAGTCTTCAATTGGAGTTCAAATATGTCCAACTTCTGGACTCCAGAAACCATGGCATAAATCAAGATTTGACACATTATGGCAACTTTTTAAATGTGCAATCCCTCCTAGGACCAAAGTGAACTAAGGTTAAGGGGACTTGTCTTGATTGTATTGTATTTTATGTCTTTATTTATATAGCGCCAAAAGTGTACTCAGCGCTTCACAAAGAATACAGTACAGGGAATTCAAATAAAGATACATTAAGCGCAGCACAAACAGACAATAGGAAAGGAAATCCCTGCCCCGAAGAGCTTACAATCTAAGAGGTTTGATGGGGAATTTACAGAGACAGCAGGTGAGGGAATAAGTGCTGTAGCTGGTAGAGCTTGGTCACAGTGGGTGGTAGGAGTGACTGTGGGACAATAGCCAGGAGTGCAGGCTATTGGGATGCTTAATTTGTGGGGTGAGTTTTAAGGTTATTCATTATTACATCAGGAGGAGAGACAGTCCAGGTATTGGGGGATAGGAAGATTTCAAATTATCACAGCATTTAGAAAGTTCAGGTCTTCCACTAATCTTCAACTCCAAAATTAACTCGAGACACTTTCAATGTGACACATTAAGGCCAGGTCCCCGCTGGCTACTGCAGCGCCCGCTGTTGGGGACGCTGCAGGGACAATAGCCGCTGCACAATGGGACCGCGCCCGCTGCGAGGGGGGGGGGGGTGCTGCGCTCTGCCGACAGTGACTCCTGCTAGCAAGAGAATTGTGAGCAGGAGTCGCGACGGAGCGCTAAGCCACGCCCCCGGCGGTTCAGCCAATGTGGGCAAACCTGCCGGGTGACGTCATGGCCGCCCCCCCCTCCCCCCGTCCCTCCCCCGTCACGCCCCCCCCTCCATCTTTTGGTCTGCAGCTCCCTGCAGACCAGGGGAATCGGCTGCACGCGCCGCCAGCCTCGCTGACGCGCATGCAGCGCAGGTACTGTGGCTGCAGCCTAATATGTTACACAGCCATGTGGCTCACAGCAAAGAGAGACTGCCTTAAATAGTGAAACACATTCACCTGACAAAATTAACTCCAGACACTTTCAATGTGGCACTTTAAGATGTTACACAGCCATATCATATCATCAGCCATTGATCATTTATACCTTTTTTTTTTTTTTACCCATCTTACACCTAAAACACTGTCTGCTGGGAGTAGGAACACTCCAAGCCTGCCAGGCACAGGTCTCAGACACCTACATACTGTAGCAGATCAGAAACCCCTGTTTATTGATCTAGTCTTCCAGCCCCGGCATGGGATAACATTGAGCTATTATGTTCTCTGACAACTGTCGGGTACAGATGTGGCAAGACTGCGCTATAGACCAAGGCTGCTCTTATAGTACTTATAGTACTGGGTACGGCGATGCTTTTGCCAGCGACGGGAGCATGACGGCAGCGTCACATGAGTGGTTCAGCCAGTGAGGGTGAAACGCTTACGTGATGTCATGGGCCACGACCCCTGTCACCCTTCCGAGGTCTCCTGCACATAGTGCAACAAGTGCTATGGCGACGTGTGACATCACGCGGTCGCGTTGCCCTAGCTATTACTAGAAGCGAAGCCCCCCGCCTGTCAGCAGCCCTGCATATACCCAGAATCATATAATCTGTATTTGTCCATGAAATGTCTGAAAGGAGAGGCAGACAAGGGGAGAGAGACATGTTGGAGAAGAATATGAATATATATATGGAGAGAGGAGAGAGAGAGGAGAGAGAGGAGAGAGAGAGAGGAGAGAGAGGAGAGAGAGAGAGGAGAGAGAGAGAGGAGAGAGAGGAGAGAGAGAGAGAGGAGAGAGGGGAGAGAGAGAGGGGAGAGAGAGAGGG
>NC_134483.1:121218221-121318221 GCF_040206685.1 Ascaphus truei
ATGTTCCAGATGACATGTCCCTTTCTGATGAAAAGTCACTCTCTCTATTGAAATGCTTTTTTTAAAATTTCAATTTTTCCCTTGTCCTTGTTTTTGTTAAACATCTTTGATAGTTATAATGAATTATCTTATTGACAAATGTTGATAGTATATATATATATAAAGAAGATCTTTAAAGTTCATATACAGAAAAAAATTACCACACTTGTTGCATAAAATTAACTTTATTTGTTGGAACATATGAAGATGTTATGCCATTCATGCTCCATGTTTCATTTCAATTTGTTACATTAGTATATGTTTCAATTTTTGAATACACTCTATGACTGTTGCATGCTGTTGAATTATGTACTTCAGTTATTTAAATTATTAATGAATTAATTAATTGATAATTCTCATCCCCCCCCACTTTACTTCATTTTAATATTATATTACATTATCATTATGCAGTGTTTTTTCGCATCCTCATGTATGAGTGGTTTGTTACGTTTTTCTATACATATTATCATGTATGTGCCACTCTCCATGAGGATGTGCGATTATAGATTAAGTATATTGTGTGTGTTGTTTTATATAGTGTTCCTATTTGAATAGTTTGTTTTCAATGTTTTTAATTAATTGTGTTCTTTGCGCATGCCTTTGGTGCCTGATGCACTTCGTATGTGCATACACTTACCAGGATTGCGGTCTCCCTGTATACCAGCCAGGGAGTACTCGCATCCAATTGGTGGAGTGACGTCACATCCGGTTTGCTTCCGGTATTTCAGGAGGCTGTGCATGAGTAAAGTCACTCTTTGAAAAAGCCCATAACGGGTGAAACACGTTAGAGTCGCGGGGGGATGCCACCCCTCCTCTTGTTTTAAACTTTCCTATGCTTTAATAAAGTTATTTCATAGCGCAGTCCAGCCTTGCTATTTTTGCTGTGCGGCCGTGCCCGCTGTCTCACCCTCCTTCTCAGTGACGGCGATTTCCCTCTGTATCTTCAAACAGCGTGGAGTGCACGAATAACCGGATGATTTAAGGACAATATGTGAGTACTTTCATACTACCTTTGAAATCGGAGCTTCCCCAGGTGTACTGGTATATTGTGTTGCAGGACTTATGTATGGGTCTTGGTGGGTCTTAGGACTTCACCTAGACAACCCTTCATAGTCTTGCCAGACCACGTCCCAACTAGGGGTTAAATCATATAAGCTCCACTGTTCATTTTTATTTGACTCCGGATGCAGCAATTCATTATTATCATGTGGGTATAATGCTCTGTAGCACTAGTCAATTGGGGGGACTTCTACCCCAATAATTCTGTAGCACAGATCTGCTGTACAGGTTTGATACAAGATTTAGCACAAACGGGACTCCATTGTATGGGTCTTTTGTCAGTCCAATCCAAGTGTGGATTATGTTGTTGGAGCCAGGGAAGACCCAAGATTACCTCTATGGATGGTGAATGAATAACGTCCAGAGAAATTTCCTCCTTGTGACCGTCCTTCGTTGAGAGCGAGAATGCAAGTCTCCAGTGAAATGAAGGCCGGCTGAAGAGGACGTCCATCAATGGTCTCCGCAGGCACAGGCTTTTGAATGAGAGGAATAGTGTTCCTTAAAGTGAAATCTTGGTCTATTAAGTTCCCTCCAGACCCGGAGTCAATGAAGGCGGATGCTGCGGTTTGGAAGTCAGGACTCTTGAGAAATATCAGAAGTAAGATCCTAGTGGGTAAGATTTCCTGGGTAAAAGGGGAAGGAGAGATTGTGCCCAATGTGATCCCATTATAGCTCATTGGGGTTGGCATTTCCCAGCTTGATTGGTCAGCAAAGCACCTGGTGTCCGGGATGGCCACAGTAAAGACAGAGACCGCTATCTCTCCGATGTTGTCTCTCAGAAAAGGAGAGTCGTGACCTCACAGCTGCATGGGTTCAGGATCGTCTGGAGCCGTGGAATCTGATAAGATTGAAAGTTGTTTCTGGCTGGAGGAAGCCGAGAGCGAGAGCGTTCGGTCTTCTTTTCTTGGAGCCACTGGTCGACCCGAATGCACACCGCGATAAGGTCTTATAGCTCGGTTGGTCGTTCCTGCACTGCCAGCTCGTCCTTGAGGGACTCCGATAAGCCCTGCCAGAAGGCTGACGACAAGGTCTTATTATTCCAGCCCGTCTCTGCTGCGATGGTCCAGAACTCGAGAGTGTAACTTGCAACTGGCCGATGCCCTGAGAAAGATGAAACAAAGAAGATGCTGTGATAACCTTACAGCCCGGGGTATCAAAGACTTGTTTAAATTCTTTTGTGAAGTGTGGGAAATCCTGGGTAAGATCTGGTCTTTGCTCCCAGATGGGAGATGCCCACAGCAGAGTGTCACCGGTAAGAAGGGGCGATAATATATGCCACCTTGGCCCTTGCAGAGGAGAAATGAGAAGGAGTTGGTTCAAATTGAATTGTGCACTGATTGAGAAACTCTCTACACCTAAGGGGATTACCAGAATAGCCGTTGGGAGTAGGGAGGCATTGCTCGGCAGAGAGGGTCTGTTCTGGAGTAGATGAAAAAACAGTTGCAGGTCTGAGGATTCTAGACTTTGATTGTTGTAGGGAAAAAGTTTAAAAACTTTGAGTCAAGGATGCGACATGAGTCTCTAACTGGTGAAAATGATCACCAATGGCAGACAGGCTTGGCTCACCTCAGTGGGGTCCATGTTCATAAATCTGAGCATACTGTAATGCTTGCGCTCATCACGAACAAGGTGGGACCCCGGTACTGAGGTGGGATAGTATAGAACATGCCATCCACAGAGCGGAGGCATGTCTGGTGAGTGGATAGTCTAGGTTAGCCAAGTCACGGTTGGAGAGAGTAGAATAGTCTTGATACTTGCCGAGGTCAGAGGTTGGAGCCAGGAGAGTAGTCGGTAGCCGGGTGCCGTGGTCAAAGGGTTGGAGCCAGTAGGATAGTCGTTTTTTATGTGCCATGGTCAGGGAGGGAAAGATACGGAAGGTCAGAGGCAAGCCGGGGTCGATATCCAGAGAAGGGTCCAAAGTCTAGCCAGGTCGGTACACAGGAGATCAAACACAGAGGCAAGCAAGGCAAGGCAAAACAACAGGGATGTGGGAAAAGGAAGGCTACAATGAACTATGCTCAGCCAAAGAAGGAGTGAGAGAGCTGAGCATATATGTGTGAGTGTGACCAATGAGACAGGGGGGTGGAGCAGAGGAGCGGCCACTTCGGAGGCAGGGATAGACTCTGAGGTGCAGGAGACAGGTGAGCGAGATGATAGGTGTTGACACGCAGCTGGGGAGTGGTGCATGCGCATCACGTGTGCGCGCCACTCGGGGCTGCCACACGTCGCAAGCGAGGAGCAGAGCCAAGATCCATAGGAAACTTGAAACCCCTCTGTGGGTGCGCACGCTCTGTAAGGGGCGTGGGAGGCTGTGAAGCAACAGGTAAGGAGGGAGCACGCCCCAGGGACGCGCTCCCCGATTCCTTACAGTGAGGTGCGCAGGAGGCTGTGAAGAAGCAGGTAAGGAGGGAGCACGCCGCAGGGGACGTGCTCCCCGATTCCTTACACTGATAACATATGACAAATATTGTGCTATGAAAAGATTACTTATTTTCTTAATAATTTTCTTAGCACACTACAGATCTTACAGCTTCACAACAGCAGGAAATTCTTAGGGCCTTCAACCTCAGGATGTACAGTACCCTGGACCTTCACTCCAAGCCAAGGGGCCCTGAAGCAGTCCTTGCTCTTCCCTTATTCCCTGGTGAAGTAAGAGGTATAGTCTCCCACTCCACTCCCCTTGGGGAGGGAGAACAAACTGACAGAGCCCTGCACAGTTGTTGGGGTAGACCAGCCTCTCTCAAGGGTTGAGGCAACGGAGTAACATTGGTAGTGCAGCCCCTTAAGTACAAGAAAAGCAGGAACCAGGTCTGAGACCCTGATTGGACGCACAGGCCTTGTTGCACCTCCTCCCCTTTGACTCACTGAACCTGCTGAGGGTGGGAAAAAACCCAGGATTAGTCCTTGCAGGCTTGCTCTTACCAGGGCTTACTGCCAGGAGAAGGGCAGACATGTAGCCAGAAACCAGCCCCAGCTACACTAGCATTAACTTACAACAAACTTACTTTAATCAGAATTATGGAAAGGAAAAAATATGTAGGGGAATAAAATGCATTTCACAATAATTGGTCAATTTAATTAATTTTTTTCCCAGTGTTTTTCTGTTCAAAAAAGAGTGTAATTTACAAATACACTATACATAAATAAATATAATCATACATACACTACACCCCCGCCCAAATACACACACAAACACACACTACCCGCCAAAATACACACAAACACACACACACACTACCTCCAAACCAAATACACACACACACACTACCCCCCAATTACACACACTACCCCCATAATACACACACACTAACCCCTCAAACACACACACTAACCCCCAATTACACACACTATCCCCAAATACATAAACACACACTACCCCTCCAAATACACACAAACTACCCCCATTACAGACACACACACTACCCTCCAAATACAACCAATCACACACACACACACACACACACACACACACACACACACACACACACACACACACACACACACACACACACACACACACACACACACTCAAATACTGTTCCTTAGTAGGTCTAAAAATTAGGTAAATACAACCTCAGATGAACAACACATGACATATTACACCGTGTCATGATTTATTTAACAAAAATAAAGCCAAAATGGAGAAACCATGTGTGAAAAACTAAGTACACCCTTACTGCTTCCATAGGAATTAAGATGCTAAGTAGCAGACAGGTGCTGCTAATCAAATGCCCTTGATTAATTGATCATCAGCAAGTGTGACCACCTCTAAAAAAGCTGAAGTTTTAGCAGTTTGCTGGTCTGGAGCATTCAGGTGTGTGTTAACACAATGCCAAGGAGGAAATACATCAGCAATGATCTTAGAGAAGCAATTGTTGCTGCCCATCAATCTGGGAAGTGTTATAAGGCCATTTCCAAAAAATTTAAAGTCCATCATTCTACAGTGAGAAAGATTATTCAAAAGTGGAAAACATTCAAGACAGTTGCCAATCTTCCCAGGAGTGGACGTCCCAGCAAATTCACCCCAAGGTCAGACCGTGCAATGCTCAGAGAAATTGCAAAAAACCCAAGAGTTAAATTCTCAGACTCTACAGGCCTCAGTTAGCATGTTAAATGTTAAAGTACATGACTGCACAATTAGAAAAAGACTGAACAAGTATGGTTTGTTTAGAAGGGTTGCCAGGAGAAAGCCTCTTCTCTCTAAAAAGAACATGGCAGCATGGTTTAGGTTTGCAAAGTTGCATCTGAACAAACCACAAGACTTCTGGAACAATGTCCTTTGGGCAGACGAGACCAAAATGGAGATGTTTGGCCATAATGCACAGCGCCATGTTTGGTGAAAACCAAACACAGCATATCAGCACAAACACCTCATACCAACTGTCAAGCACGGTGGTGGAGGGGTGATGATTTTGGTTTGTTTTGCAGCCACAGGGCCTGGGAACCTTGCAGTCATTGAGTCGACCATGAACTCCTCTGTATACCAAATTATTCTAGAGTCAAATGTGAGGCCATCTGTCCGACAGCTAAAGCTTGGCCGAAATTGAGTCATGCAACAGGACAATGATCCCAAGCACACCAGCAAATCTACAACAGAATGGCTGAAAAATAAAAGAATCAAGGTGTTGCAATGGCCCAGTCAAAGTCCAGACCTCAACCCGATTGAAATGCTGTGGCTGGACCTTAAGAGAGCTGTGAATAAACAAATGCCCACAAACCTCAATGAACTGAAGCAACGTTGTAAAGAAGAGTGGGCCAAGATTCCTCCACAACGATGTGAGAGACTAATATAGTCATACAGAAACAATTACTTCAATTTATTGCTGCTAAAGGTGGTTCTACTTGCTATTGAATCATAAGGTGTACTTGGTTTTTCACACTGGCTTCTCCATTTTGGCTTTATTTTTGTTAAATAAATCATGACGTGTAATATGTCATGTGTTGTTGTTCATCTGAGGTTGTATTAAACTAATTTTAAGACCTGCTAAGGAACAGATGATTGTTATTATGTCCTGATACTGTATGTAAAACCATAGAATTTAAAGAGGATGTACTTTCTTTTTCAAACAACTTTACATGTATATACATACACATACACTTACTTTGTGCCTGGCTCTCTCCCTCACTGTCCTGCCAGTGGCTGCGGGTGGACCCGGCCAGCGCTGGTTGGGCCTCTTGTTGCTGCCAGGCATCTCCCCAGCTGCTGGCATGCCTCATACACTATCCCACACGGCAACTTTTGGCGCGTGCCGATGTCAAAGAGAGGCACGGCATGGGACAGTGGAGGAAGCAGCCCAGCAGCTGGGGTGATGCCAGCAGCAACAAGAGGCCTGGCCAGCAATGGCATTCCTCCCCCCTCCCCCAGAGCAACCGGCAGCACAGTGAGGGAGAGAGGTAGCAGCTGGGTAGCGGCGTCCTGCGGACGGAGGAGAGCCGTATGTAGTTGCGGAACGAGCCGCATGAGACTCAGGAGCCGTAGGTTGCCGACCTCTGCCCCAGTTCAATGTTAGGTAACTGTTCACCAGTTGATACTATTCCAAATATATGCAGTGTCTTCTCTGCACTTGTAATATGTTGTGTTTTTTCCTTTTTTCTGTACTCCTACTCCCCCCTTCCATTTTCTGTACCCCCAACATATTATCAAAATAGAAATGCAGAATGCGTATTAAAAGCCACGTTGTCTATTTGTTTGTGCAAATTCAGCATTCAGTCAAATAACACACTAAGCAGAAACTTATGGCTAATCCTACATAAAAGGATTTTTTCTTGATCTTAAATATTCTAACTACAAATGTAATTAGGATAAATATTTAAACTGTAACTTCTGCTTGTGAAGATAAAATTCTTTATGACTAATGGGATTTCATTTATATTTTTAGGCAGTGCCTTTTACTTTTTTTATTTTAGTTATTCAAATTTGTGTGCTGTTTGGTACCAGAATTCACTAACTACACTATGCAAATCAATCGCACTAATTTAGCTAATTGCATCTAAAATCTCTGCACTCTGGAAGTCTTTTGTAACTTAAAAAATGATACAGAATAATCAATTAAAAAAAAAAAAATTATGTCTGTATGATTGCCTAATCAGATTTCATGAAAGTATACAACTGGAAGAAGAACGTTTAATAGCACCGGAATTTAAAAGCTCTTTTTTCATTGTTTCAAATGCTGTCAGTTGTGAGCCATCATAAGCTTAACAGTCTCTTTTCCAGCAAGACATCTGGTTCCCTCATCAAAAATCTATGGGAACATTGTTATTAATAATTTCATGCTTTTCAATTGCCGACCTTCCTTCTGAATTTCTTAAAAATATACTGCAAAATTCCAAAACCTGTATGCAGAATATTGAAGAAAAATAATCTCAGTACTAAAAAATAATTGCGAAATTGAATGGGTATGAAACATTGGATTACCAACTTTGTTTCAAATGGCACAGTTAGTGGGTTATGACTTGCCAACATTCATGAATAGTGCATTTAATTTAATAAAATACATATATATTTTACAATATCTAAACTTACAGGATGAAGTCATTTTCCTTTAGTTTTTTTTTTTACCATCCTTGTTCTTATTTGAAGCTACAGAACCACTACTCTAAGCACATTGTATGAAGTTACATAAAATTTTTAACAGATTCCAGGAGCTAATTAATGATTGTGGATTCAATGCATCTTAGCTTGTTCTAATACAAATGTATTACATTGTGGTCCTAACTAGGGCACTGCCACCACAGTATGTCAACCTCTTCATTACCAGCCTAAAGGAAGACTTTCTGAAAGAACAATAATGTAAAACCCTGATGAAACGCATATATAGACAAGGTCGCCAACAGAAATTGTGGGGCCCAGGACAAATATTTTAAGCAGGCCCCCCCCTGTCAGCAGTATTGCGATCCGCCCCCCATTTCACACCTCAGGAGCCCCCTCTCTTTCCCACCCACCTCTTCCCATGTATTTCTCTCCCTTCCGTCTCACCCCCTCTCACTCTCCCGCCTCGCATGTATTTCTCTCCCCTGCATCTCACTCTTACTCTCTCTTTTCCTCACTCACCCTCTCTCTCCTCCCCCTCCATCAAGTCAATTATCCCACGCTCACTCATTCCCTCCCCCTCACACAATTCCCCCCACAAGATATATACCCCAAAAATTCCCACCCCAACTACATACAAAAAAATCCCCACCGCCCAAATATAAAACCTCCCCCAAATCCCCAAATGCATACAAAAACCCAGCTACCCAATACATACAAAAAACCACAATACATATAACCTCCCATATTTATGTGTGTATATATATATATATATATACACACACATAAACATATAAAAAAAAAACAAGAAAAAGGATCGAGATGACTGCCGCTCCAGTTGACAAAAAAGTATTGGGAACTCACCAGCAGGTTAGAAGTAAAAACTCTTTATTCAACTACATAAAAATGGACATAGATAGAACAAAACTCCTCCCACGCGTTTCACGCCCACTATGGCGCTTTCTCAAGGAAAGCTCATTCTCATTTTTATGTAGTTGACTAAAGAGTTTTTACTTCTAACCAGCTGGTGAGTTCCCAATACTTTTTTGTCAACTGGAGCGGCAGTCATCTCGATCCTTTTTCTTGCTGTATTCTCTTCGATCGACAGATGCCACTGGGGGATTAAGGGGTGAGCCTGCATGTTTTTGACTTATTTCGACTCACAGTGCGGAAGGAAAGGCGAGGCGGTGCTTTCTAGTGAGCATGTGGCTCCACACCGCAGCCAGTCGGGGAAGACGGAGTAAGAGGATCGCTACAGCATCGATGGGGATACACATTTCAGAGGGGATCAACCGCTTTTTGTAAGTACCCCGCTATATCTGTTATATCACTACCCTAGTTCATGTCTCCCCACCTCTTAGCATTGAAATCATTATCTGGACCAAGCTCCTACTACATATATTATTTTATTGTCAATTACTACTTTGGCTACATTCTTAGAGCTGATATTCAGTTACAATTTTTAATATAAAAAAACAACTCTCCCCAATACAAAAAATACCCCAACCAATATAACAATTTTCCCAATACATAGAAAAATTTCCCCAAGCCCCTGAATACATAGAAAAATTCCCCCAAGCCCCACAATACATAGACAAGTTCCCCCATGCCCCCCAATACATAGAAAAATCCCCCCAAGCCCCACACTACATAGAAAAATCCCCCCCACTCACCCCAATACATATAAAAAGAGAGTCAGGGCCCGGCCGCGACCGGCCATCACATGCAGGCCTCCTCACTCTGTATCTCACGCTGAGCTTCCAGTGAGCGTGCACCGGAAGCTGATGCTCGCTGATGACAGAGGCTAGGACAGGAAGGCCTGCATCTGATGCAGAGTGGGGGCCCAATCGCGACCGGCAGCCATCATCTTTTGTTTTCTCCCCTTGGTGGTCCTGACGGCCGCACAGGGGGGTTGTGCGGCCGGGCCCCCTGACCCACCAGGCCCTCTGACCCACCAGGCCCCCTGACTCACCGGGCCCGGGATGCCAATCCTGGCAGACCCCCCCTTTGGCGGCCCTGTATATAGATGGTATATATATCACAGTAGGAATCATTTACAGTTTCAGAAAAGCTTCAACAGCTTTGATTTGTTAAACTGACCATAGAATATTCCATTAACTGTCCATTTCTTTGACACTGAAGTCATCATAATAGAAGATAGTTGCTTTGAAGCAGCTATAGTATCTACAGGAAACCCACAGACCACCACAGATACAGTATCTACGTATAACTAGCTTCCATCCCAGACAAACTTAAAATTTGTACTCTTTTTACAGATCCCTCAGATACCACAGGATTGCTTAACAGAATAACAAGGGATTGGCAACATGGCCTACTCCACAGTGCCTTATTAAACAAAGCAATTCTGCCTTGCACACTGGAATTGGAATAACAATAGAGAGAGTCAGAGATCTTTGCATCAATACAGAGAAAATAACATTTAATTTATAATCCTAGTCCTAACATACAACTTGATTTCACACATCTTAAAGGCACGATCAAAGATTTACATAACTTACCTGGGGAAACTGGGAAATATATATTTCCAGAGCACTGAGAATAACATGCAAACAATCTCTCAACATACTGTATTCAACATATTTAATATAAACAGACTGACATAACTAAACCATAAAAACACAATGAACAGAACATTTAAATCATGTATGTACAGAGATTATTATGCCCCAAGATTCAAACCAATCAAATGCATATACTGTACCAGCATTATTCAAGTGCAAATGAAGTAATGTTATAAACATGCCAGTATAAAAATATCTCTGGGACAGTACGTTTCTCAAGCAGGACCCTCACAATAAGCCTTATTCAAAGTGGTAATCAAGGACATTTTAAAAGACACCAGACAATAAAAACATGGTAATAAAATATGTTCAACATCAACATAATAGCTTCAATTAAGATACTGGCTTTATGACTTTAAAGGCAAGGTGGGTGATGAGATTCCTTCTGTCCCTTCCCCCTACTCTCTGCTTCTATCTACAGTATAGCTCCTTTATACTGTACACCCATAACTCTTTTTCTCCTATTACAGAGTTAGAAGTTTCTAAGCTATTTTTCTCTTTTTCCTCTGCTACTTGCCCTCTTGAGTCCATTACCACACATTCTCAAAACTCTTGCTCATGTTTTAGTCCTCACTCTCAAACCCATATCTTCAATTCCTTCCTGTCCTCTGGCACTTTCCCCTCCTCCTTTAAGCATGCGGTGGTCATCCCTATTCTCAAAAACATCCAAGATCTAACTAACTTTCTTACTTCTCATGCCCTCCTGGACCCGTTACAATCTTCTGGGATAAAGAACCATACCTAATATCTGATAAGCAGCCTAAATATGAGCTCCTCATGTATTTCCTCCCAAATCTGGCTCAATATTTCCAATTTCCATCATAGTAAAAGCTACTACCATCTATCCTGTTGCTAAAACATGTTGCCATGGAGTGATATTTAATACCTTCCTTTCCTTCTCCATTCACCATCACGACATGACTTAAACTTATCGCTTCATCCTCTGTAATATTGCCATGATTTGCCCATTCCTCTGTTGATCTACAGCTAAAACTCTAATGCATGCCCTTGTCCCCTCCCGTCTGGATTATTGTAACATACTTCTAACAGGCCTGCGTGCCTCGCATCTTGTTCCTTTGCAATCTTTCCAATATTATGGTACTAGAATAACTTTCCTTTCTCCCAAAACAGTCTCTGCTCATCTCCTACTTAAATCCCTCTCCTGGCTCCCCATCAAATTTTGGATCATCTGCAAAGCTCTCCTTCTTACTTCAAGGCTCACCACTCATCTGCTCTTCCCTACATACCAGCTAGATCTCTCGTTAGGCCCCTGCTTGTCTCCTGTGTTCTATTCATATCTGTCTCCTTTCTACCCCTTTCACTTCTACTGCTCACTCTCGCCCTTTAAACTTTTTTCCTCACTGCCCCTATGGAACTTCTTCACACTCGGTATACGCCAAGCACATTTTCTTTCCACCTTTAAGTCAAACCTTAAAAATCACCTCTTTAAATGCAGCATTTCAATAGCTTAGACTCATGGCTACTGTAGTAGGTGGGGAAAAAGGGGAGGATGGGGGAAGGGAGGGGAAAATCCTGCTCAGCTCAAAACAATTATTACTTACTAGAGAGGTGCTATCAGGGTTAAACATATGCGTAAGGGGGGAAAAGGACAAGAACCCTAAGTGATGCACTCAACTCTACTGAATGAAAACAATAAACTTTTATTAATATAATGGAATAATGCAAACATAAAAAAAAAAATAGTATTTAAAACCTAAGTAATGTACTGAAAAGATCCTGATATAGAATCACTATAGATGATCAGATGGCATTGTTATATATTTTAATAATTTTTTGGGGTGATTCACGCTAGAATAGGTATACAGTTGTATCTCACAGCACTTTGAACATAATAGCTCATTAAATAGACACTTGATACAATCCTGAAGGATGTGAGTATGTGAAGTTGTTGATCCTAACAGGTAGTGAGATACATAGAAAGCTGGGAGCACTGGTTATGTGACACTGTGTTGCAATGCTTGTGTATTACACATGGCATTGCTGCCTGCACAGAAAACCTAAATGCAATCCCAGGCAGGAAGAGACCCCTATAGTTGTAGACAGGGGAAAAGCATCGCTATGGAGCTAGTGGAGGTAAGTGAATATATCCCAATGGGCAATCTGATAATTCAGCAGGGCATATGCATACCCCAGTCCACTTACATACACATGCGGTATTGATATACCGGCAGACACTTCCTGTGAGGTGATCACAACTCTGCATGCACTCGTGATGGACCCTGGCCGGCACAAGTAGAAATACCTAGTAGTCCCTATCACTTGCTAGTGGGACCACATCTGTGGCCCACATCAGAGTTACGTTCCTATACTAGCTGACCAGAGACAAACTCCTGTGAGTTTGGCAGTACATGGGACGTCGCTATGACGTCATCCCGACGCGCGTTTCGTTCCAAGACAGGGGAACTTCTTCGGGCTACTGTCCCACACCCACAGTCACTCCTATGAACCATTGTGGCCAAGCACTTCATCACTGCACATAATCAACTGCACGTATTCCCTCACCTGCTGTCTCCCAATACACCACTTAGATTGTAAATTCTCCAGAGCAGTTTTTTTTGGTATTAGAATTATCTGTCCTGTATTATCTCTTGTGAAAAATGCTAAGAACACTGTGGGCACTATTTAAAAACAGATATTTACTGTACACACATTACTTTTTAACAACATACTGTAAAATGCATTTTCTGCCACTTTTTCAATCTGGCAGCTCTTCACACCTCATTTATTCATCTATTGCTGACACAAAGAACCTGCTAATTTATGATAATTTAATTAATTTATAATTATTTCAGCATTTAAAGTCTTCATACAGTTAAGCCCTCATCTCTTTTGCATATTTTTTTATATTTAGATTATGGTTATAGATTTTCCCTGTGTTGCTACTGTATACTCAAAGAAACCTTCAAGATTTTGAAATCTCTGTATACTCATATTGTCCACTTAAAGACTTTAGTTGACTTTATTCCAGGGGTCGGCAAACTGCGGCTCCCGAGGCACATACGGCTCTTTCCGTTTCAACTTGCAGCTTTGTGTATTTTGCCGACCCCCAGCTGCTGCCTCTCTCCCTGACTATACTGTCGGCAAATCTAATCTGGTCGGATCCGCAGAGGTGGCTTGCTGTATAGCAGGGCTGCGCAAACTGGGGGGCGGGCGGTCACTTCATCACTGCACATAATCAACTGCACGTATTCCCTCACCTGCTGTCTCCCAATACACCACTTAGATTGTAAATTCTCCAGAGCAGTTTTTTTTTGTATTAGAATTATCTGTCCTGTATTATCTCTTGTGAAAAATGCTAAGAACACTGTGGGCACTATTTAAAAACAGATATTTACTGTACACACATTACTTTTTAACAACATACTGTATAATGCATTTTCTGCCACTTTTTCAATCTGGCAGCTCTTCACACCTCATTTATTCATCTATTGCTGACACAAAGAACCTGCTAATTTATGATAATTTAATTAATTTATAATTATTTCAGCATTTAAAGTCTTCATACAGTTAAGCCCTCATCTCTTTTGCATATTTTTTTATATTTAGATTATGGTTATAGATTTTCCCTGTGTTGCTACTGTATACTCAAAGAAACCTTCAAGATTTTGAAATCTCTGTATACTCATATTGTCCACTTAAAGACTTTAGTTGACTTTATTCCAGGGGTCGGCAAACTGCGGCTCCCGAGGCACATACGGCTCTTTCCGTTTCAACTTGCAGCTTTGTGTATTTTGCCGACCCCCAGCTGCTGCCTCTCTCCCTGACTATACTGTCGGCAAATCTAATCTGGTCGGATCCGCAGAGGTGGCTTGCTGTATAGCAGGGCTGCGCAAACTGGGGGGCGGGCCCCCCAGGGTTGGCGGGAGATTTTGCTGGTGGGGCGTGGGCGGTTGCCGACGCCACGCGCTCTTCCCCACCACATTTAAATTAAATGTTGGGGTATCGCGTGAGGCCCCTGCAACACTTCACTTACCAGGATTCAGCCAGCTGTGACGCATCGCCATGGCAACGCGGCATCAAATGACGTCACACGCGTCAAATGACGCCACGGGTCACGTGTCATTTGACGCGGATACCAGGTAGGGGGGCGCAAGAGCGGGACAAGGAAGACAGGGGAGTGCAGCAGGAAAAGTGTGCTCTCCAGAAATCTCTGTAATTTCTTTAACTTCTCCCAGCGTGGGAGTCTGAGATAACCCAACATCACAGGTGTCTGCTGCTTTCTTTGCATGCAATGGTCTTGATCTTCTGCTGCTTCTGCTATTAACCCCTGGGATGCTGGAAGCTCTGGAACAGATCCTTGCTCACAGTCTGATACACCCTGAGACGTGTTCATATATATTTTGGGACACTTGGTTCGGTTTGGAGCCTCATTGCAGCTGTTATTCCTTGGCATACAGGACGCACGTACTGTCCCTTAAAGGGCACGGGCACACTCGCGCGCGGGTGCGCAGAGACAGCCTGTGGAACCGAAGGAGAGCGGCCTCACGTGGAGTAGAGCTGTGTGCCCCACGAGCGGGCCTCCGTCACTGTCACTGTTCCTGGTAACCCTTGAAGGGAGGGTCTGCACGAGAGTCGCGGCGCAGCAAGAATAACATCTCTGCTAAGATATCATCAGCACCAAGAGGACTCTATGTTGCATTGCGAGCTTATGCCTTGCTGCTTGTAAGTAGGGCTCTGATTTTTCCCACCTTGATGACCAGCGGTGTTCCTGATTGTTCTACCATTTTATGGCATAGTTCTTTTTATTTAATAAATAGTATTTTTATAGTCACTAGGAGTCTCAATGTTGTATGTTTAGTGTAGACATGTTTTAACCCTGCAGAGTTGCACTATGATCTGTGTCTGTTTTTGTTTTTTCCCCTACATGGCCTGTCAAGCAAGTGTGCTGATCCCCTGAGGAGTACAGGATTATCCATTGAACTTTTGGCACCATTGAGTTTTGCGAACTCTGTCGGCAAGGAGTCCACGAGCATTGCAGGCGGTCCCCCCGCATCAACAGACGGACGCACCCCACGGCGAGCGGTGTCTTCTGAAGATAAAGACCCTAAACCCTTGCACATGTCCTACTCATGTCCGGTGAGTAGGATTTCAATTTTACCACGGCGGAGCCGCATATCTTCCATAAGCACAAGCGCTTGGAAGTTTTATACTTCTAAAACTGATTGATCAACTGTTTTATTAATTGTTTCATATCCATTGTTTTATTAATTGTTTTATTAAATAAATGCTCTCATTATATACACTATAGTATATCCCTGGGTAATACACTATTGCAGGGTTTTTTGCCTTTCTTTGTCTTCCTTTTCTGAGGTTTTAAGCTTAAGAAAAGAACTTTTGCACAAGAATCCACGCCCATTCTTTCCTCAGCGCCATAGGAGGTTTATCCACGCAGACTTCATATCTGGTTGGGAGATACCAGATCAACCTTTCAGGCAGCTCAAGGACTACCTTCACCATACTCTGTATCACAGGTTTTATATTGTAATCACTGTATATTGTTTGCACGAGCGCTATTTACACTTATTATCACACCACAGAACTGACAGTAATTGGATTTACTTAAAAAATTTGGCAGATGACAAAAAAGAAAAAGAAGGTTGTGTCGACACCTTCTAGGCTCGCGCCTCTGTTTGGTAATCCAGGGTTTGCCCTTGGTTTTCAAGGTCAGGGCTTTGAAATTTGGAAACATAGAGGAATTCTGGAAGCAGGAGATTTATTAGAAAAGGAAAAACTAATGTCTTTTGAGGTATTGATTAGAAAGTATGGTAAACTGTAAACTGTAAGTAAACTGAGTTATTTAGGTATATCCAGGTCCGACATTTTGTGCGCCAGGGCCTCCATGACGAGGAATTTCCTAGATATACACGATTTTAAGACTTAAGTAAAACAAAAAAATACCAAAGAGGTTTGACATCATCTCTATACCAGGGGCTAATCTTTTAAAAAGAAACCCCAAACCATAAATATTTGAACAGTGGGCTATAGACTTCCAGATTGAAATAACAAGGGAGGACTGAGAAGATATTTAGGATAATGCAGGTAAAACCTCTATATGTTCGGTAACAAAAGAGAATATATATAAAATGTTGCTAAGTTGGTACTACACCCCCAAAAGACTAAAACAGATGTTCACAGGGACCTCGTTAAGATGCTGGAGAGGTTGTGGACAATTAGGAGATTTGACACATATATGGTGATATTGCCTAGTAATGCAGGTATATTGGAGGGCAGTTTTGAAACTAATAAAAGATGTGACTGATATCAAAATCCCATTGGACCCAATTCTAATTATTCTAGCTAAACCTATGGAAGACGTGAATCATTACATAAAAAAATTGATTCACATATCCTAACAGCAGGTAAATCCGCTACGTGGAAAAAGACACTCCCGCCCTCCAGAAGAGAGGTTATTAGAAGGTCAATGATGATTAATGGAGAAACTTACTTTATTTCTGAATTATACCACTAGGAAATATGATAGAGTCTGGGAGCCCTGAAATGCTGGATAGAGGTGCGCTGTAGGAGGGAGAGGATATGGGAGTGCTGAATGTAAAATAATGGTGTTTACCAAATGTTGTTAGATATGTAATGTGACTGTTATTGTTTGTAAGAAATTTGACACAAAATGGTTGCCCCCCTCTCTTTTTATTTTTGTATTGTTCCCCTCCCCATTTATATGTGAAAAAATAATAAAAATATAAGTTTAAAAAAGAAAATATCAGAAAGGTTATAACAGCTATATACTGGAAAAAACTAATAAGCAAAGCAATAAAGATAATATAATATCAGTGGATGCCGAAAAAGCTTCTGATAATGTAGGGTGGGAATATCTGATGAATGTTCTGAGGAAAATGGGTATTACAGGAATCTTTCTTGGTGCGATCAGAGCAATGTATAAAGACCCAAAATCAAAAATAATGGCAGCAGGCTTACTATCACAGGAGATAGGGCTTTTCAGAGGAACAAGACAGGGCTGCCCTTTATACCCCTGCTTTTTAATATTGCAAGTGATCTGCTTGCTGAATATTTTAGAAATATGACAGAGTTTAAAGGGATCAAGATAGGAGAAAAGGAAACTAAGATAGCCTTATTCGCGGGTGATTTATTATTGTTTGTGTCAAATCCAGAAGAGGCTATAGAAAGAATGTCAGGTATTTGAAGAATTCGGAAAATTACCAGGTTTTAAAGTGAATGCAATTAAAACTGAAATACTAATCCTATCAAGTAAAAACAATATGACATGGGAATGAAAATGCCTATTTAAGGTAACTAGGAAACCACTTAATTATTTAGGAATCTATATTGATCCGGAGGGTAAATATCTTCACAAAAATAATTTTGGGGAACTTATCCTTAAATAATCACAGAATTAGAGGGGTGGCAAAATGTACCACTTAATTTGTCTGGCAGATGTCAGATGGTTAAAATGATCACTTTCTCAAGATTAATTTAACCTCTACAGATATTACCAATATTATTGAAACACTCCGAAAACTTCTAAATAAAGCAATTTTATATCTTCGTATATCTGGAGGAAAGGGAGAAATAGAATCACTATTAATAAATTATGTCTGAAGAAAGAGTGGGGGTTTTAAATTGCCTAATATCAGAAAATATAATCTGGCCTATGTAACAAGACATGTAGGAGATTGGATAATTGGCAACAGCTATTACTCATGCCTAGAATTAGAGGAGCAGTTTGTATCGCCAGAGGGTGTCCCAGGGATTTTACATATAAAATGGAGAGAAATACCAATGGAAGCCAAAGGAAACACACTAATTAAGGATACATGGGCTACTTGGAGAATATTGAGAAAACAATTTGGGCTTTCATATACTTGCTCAAAATTGTTAACTTTATAAGGGAATTTAAGGTTTCTCCCGGGAAAGATGCAGGCTTCTTTTCAGATATGGAGAGACAGGGGGATCAGAACTCTGGGCTAGTTGGTGGATGTGAACAATGACAGGTTCTTGATGTTCCAAGAATTGAAAGAACAAAATGGGACTGCCTCAGACACATCACTTCCCTTAAACACAAGTAATGCATTATTGCAAGAGTTTGGAAAGCTAGAAATCATATCTATTGGGAATAGATGTTTTTGATGCCTTTTTAAGGATAATTATAGTACCAAATATTCTATCTCAGATTTATATGATTGGATTAGGGACAATGACTATGGGAAGGATCTAAGAAAAATGTTCACCAGGTGGGAAAAAGATTTCTCAGAAATTGAAGGAGTTGATCTGTTCAAAGGGTTAACTCAGGTTAGGAAAATTATAATTTCTGAGGAGTGGGGAGAGATACAATATAAAATACTGCACAGGGATTATTATGCTTTCGATATCAATTAAAAGGGAACTGAGAAATCTAAAAATAAGTGCCTGAAGTGCTCCCAGGAAAGAGAAGATTTAAAACACTGTTTGTGGGATTGTCTGGTTGTTTCTGATTTTTGGGATACAGTTCTGCAGTATATACAAGAACTTGTTGGGTAACTACAATAAAAGAGCCCTTAGCCTTGCTGTTTGGAAATATGGAAAGTTGGAAAGAGGTCAATGTAAGGAACAATGTTCCAAGGCTAGCAGAGATTGTTTGCTTGCAGCAAGGAAAACAGTGATTGTGAAATGGATAAAGCCTGAACCCACCACTTTAGATATTTTAAATAATGATCTGAATAAATTGATGATGATGGACAAATTAGAAGCTGAGACAAATAAAAAATTAAGAATTGAGAATTGTTTTAAAAAAATGGGAAAAGTTTATTGATTCTATGTCCCAACAAGGTAGGGATTCAATCATACAGACATTTGAGCAAACCTCTTGGGGTCTCCTCAGACTGATTGCGATGAGACACAGATAATTTTGCCCTTGAGGAAATATTATAGTATATTGTTGATGGGGAATCTTATGCCAGATTTTGTTAGGAAGATGTATGGTGATAGCTTTGATGTTAATCTTTGAAAATGCTATTTTCTGTTTTTTCTTTTTATCATTATTTGTGTTAATGAGTTGAATTTTGAAATCATAAGTATGATGAGCAATACTAAAAACAATTTTGTGTAAAAGTATATTTTTCTGTGTTTCTTATTATTTTTTTCTGTATTGTATTGTTGTAATGTTTTCGTTTAATGTTTATTAACCCAATTAAAAAAATGAAAAAAAGATCTGGTGTGCCATGCTATGTACAGTAATAGCATCTAAGGAAATATAAAAAAAAGCCTGCGACCAAAGAAGAACTTGTAAAGGGGATCAATAGTTCCTGGCAAAACACACTTACCGTCGAAACATGCAACAACTATATAAATTACATAAGCAATGTTTTGCCCGTTGTTTTACAATGTAATGGTCTTGCGATAGGGATGTAGTAAGGTAAGTATGGTACAGCAGAAAGCAGCAGTTATACGGTACATAAAGGTACAGTATTTATGTCTTTGTGTGGCATATTGATATTCAATTTGAGCTCCATAGAAATATATACATACAGGTATAAACATTAAAATTTCAACATACTGTATCATTATATGCTTGCTAAGAGGGTTAGCCTTACAGTACAAAAATCATTGGTACAGTACAGTATCTTGATGAAAATTGAATAATCTGTAGGCATTTAGTGAGTCTTGTTTCCACAGCATTTAGCACTAAGAATTATATCATGGAAAGTTATCTTGGCATACTGTAAGTGCTCTCAAGATATACAAATCTATCTCTATTATTGTGTGTTAAACATTTTCAGATATTAGGATATATATTAGCTATATTAGCTAAAAGGTTTGACTAGTGTGGACTGTACATAATCATTCAATGTCTACTGACAGTCAAAATCCCCCCTCCCCTTTTCTTTAATTGTCACTCACAGGAACCCATCTGGCACAGTGGCAGAGGGGAAGATGTCCTTGCCTATTGTACTGTGTGCATCTAGACAGTCAATAGCCGGTCCTAATCCCCATCTCTCAAGTTTTTCAAAAACTGCAAGTCAGCCAGGGGCAGAATCTTTGGATAGAAGAATAAGGCAGCCTGGGGCAGTCGTTTAAACTTGATAGTAGCAGGGAGGTTGAGGGTGGCTAAGGTGTATGAGCAGTCTCTTCAAAATGCAAATTGACTGGTTACACACCTACTTCAATAGCATTAGTTATCACCCTGTAATCCTGGAAAGATCCCCCCTGTAGAAAAATGTATTTAACATGCATTTAACAAGCGTTAAATGTAGTCTTGTTAATAATAATAACACTGTCTGAGACTGTGTGTGTGGAATATTTCTGTTTATCTATATCAAAGGTGTTTTGCCCCATAAGCATTAAATTAAGTTTTGCTAATATCACATTATGTTTTCTTTAAGTCCCGCAATTTATTCTTTCCTTATTTGAATAAATAAATACATTTATGTTAAATTATTTTACACGGTCTGTGTTCTATTGTTTTTCAAGGCATTAAAATGCTCAATGCAGGCCTTGTGTCTTATGAGCATGCGTGGGTATGGAATGCAATAGCCCTACATGTCAATCACGCAATCATTCACATGCGTCATTAACAAAAAATAAATAATAATGAACTGTGTGAAATTTTATTAAACGCGATCACATAAATCTATCTATCACATACAGTATTTGCTGTGCCCAACAAGTGTGAAATACAATCATTTAGAAAGTACTGAAAAAGTTCAAAACGATGCATAGGAATATCCCATTGTTAGAATAGTAAAGCTGATAATATAAAAGTACAAAAATTAAAGTTTAAAACTTAGTGTTATTCGACTTCTATCAATATCTTTTTCTCACTGTCAATTAGATGCTTTCATCTCTTGGTGAAGGCTTAGTGAGTAAAGACACTGACCCTGGTACTCAGTTTGAAGCAGGGGAACCTGGTTCTGGTTAATTCCCGGTGTCGGCTCTTTGTGACTTTCGGCAAGTCACTTTACCTTCCTGTGCCTAAGGCACCAAAAACATAGATTGTAAGCTCTACACGGAAGGGACTGTGTCTGTAAAATGTCTCTGTAAAGAGCAACTTAAAACAAGAAGTGCTATAAAAGAACTAACAATTATTATTTAAAAAAAAATGTTAAACATTTTTATGAGATGGAAACTACAGTGTAGTATGTATAACTAATTAATTAAGTATTAAACTGCAGTATAAGTAACTGCCTTAAGTATACAGATAGTACGCATGCGTGAATGCACACAAAAATTGTGTATGCGTGAACGCATGCTATAGTGTTCAAACAACTTAGAAACTTAGTGGCACTCTAAACACTCTCCAGTGAATGTGTACCTTAAAGATAGGTGCTCATAAATCTAAACACAGTGATTAAGTGAATATAAAGATTACAGATTCAAAATTAGGTCACAAATAGTCCTCTACTCAACCCTTAGTAGACTGTTTCGAAGTCTAAATAAAACACTTTTTTCAAACACTTATGAGAGTGGAGGCTGTATAAGTTACAAAGAAATAAAAACTACATAGGGAAGTAATGTTTAGGCAGTATTGAAAGATGAATGGTCTTCAACAGTCCTACTCACACTTTGGACAATAACAGTGAGCCTCCAAAACTGTGGCAAATGTTGTGGTCTGTATTGATGATATGTTTGTCTGGTGAACTCAAAAGACAAAAGAAGACAATACATGTGTAGATTGAATAAACAATTTACTTCCCAGACATACCCCTGATTCAAGGCTTACATAAAGATCTTGTATCACAGGCAAAAGAGTAATTGTTCCGAAAGACAGGTGTGCTGCAGTCTCACCACCGCTCTCTCTGCATCCAGCACAGCAGTGTCAGCACCAAGGTCCGCCTATGTATTCTCCCAGGTCCCGTCGCGTCACTTCCGGTTGTAGTCCAATGGGTGGGGGAAGGTGCTCTCAGAGTCCGTAGGTATCACCGAATAGGCTCCAAACTCACTCTACGTGTTTCGCTAGATTCACTTCATCGGGAGTGTTTGTTGCCAACCACATCTAAGGGACTTAAATACCCTTTATTCTAATTGGAGCCTATCATTTACCCTTCAGTATCTCTGGCACTGTGACATGTTGCTGATTGGAATTTGCTCGTTTTACAAAGTTACAAACATTAAACCACATATGATTTTATACAATGATAATAATAAAACAAATAGAAACATTTAAAACCCAAATGACTGTTTTAAATACATGAATTGTAACATACACTTGATTACTTTAGACTACACCTGGCTCAATAAGTTATTAAATAAAAATTGATATATACTGTATACGATTGAAACCATAAATTAGGGAGTTTTTCCCCTAATTCTTTGTACATTAAGAAGGTTTCTTGAATTTTATCTCCAGTTTCATATGAGGTAAGAGAAAACAGAAATGAAATTATCTCTTAGAGTTTACTTCAACAGACACTTGCTTTTAGAGGCAGAAGATATTTACAATTTCATATTTACAATACAAAAAATATAAATAGATGAATTTAATACAATTTACTGTATTAGAATAGTTTAATACAATTTAATTAAATAGGTGACCATCACCAGTGCCCCACATGATGTGAATTAACCCTATCATGTGAAACACAATACACTTCTCAGCACAGAGATTTTTTTAGATTCATTACTTTTTCTTTCATATAAATTTTTTGTAATTGTAATATCGTTTTGTCTTTATTTCAAATAGATAATATTAAAATTAGTATAAAACTGTCAATATCTAAAAATGTAATTTACAATAGTATAGATGCAGATATTTACTTGCTTGAGATTGAGTCTTTTGTTATACACTAGAGTGTACTAATTCTTTGTATTAGTAGGGATAGATTTGGATACATAACATGTGCTAAGACAGGAACACACCCAACTCTATGTCCACATTTAATCCTTTAGGAACCAGTGTTTTTAGTTGGTGGATCCAGAAAGTTTCCCTTTTTCTGTGTTCCAAGTTGTGGTCACGCCCTCTCCAATGAGGTTTCACATGCTCTATTCCTAGAAATTTTACACCTCTGGGATCATCCTGATGGTGTAATAAAAAGTATTTGGACAAATTGTGGGACATTAGTTTTCTTCTCATATTGCCCAAATGCTGTAATATTCTGTCACGGTATGCTCACCACAAACTAGGCGGGACCACAGGGCTGAGGTGGGAATGGATAGAAATGCCACCCACAGCCACGAGGGCGTGTCTGAAGTGTAAGTTAGTCGAGGTAGCCGGGTCGAGGTTGGAGAGGTACAGATAGTTGGTATACTTGCCAGGGTCTGGGTTGGAGAGGTACGGATCATTGCAGGTACGGATCTATTAGCCAAGGTCTGGGATGGAGAGGTGAGAATGGTCATTGTCCGAGTGCCGAGGTCAGGGTTGGAGAGGTGCGGATTGTCGTAGATAGTCTGGGTCAGGAGTACAGAAGAGCGGAGTCCAAAAGCGAAGCCAGGTCAGTACACAGAGTAAGGAACAGCAAGACAAGGCAAGACTGTGGAGGCAGAGAAGAGGTAAACACAACGCAACTATGATTATACTCAGCGAATGTGCCAGTGGCACAGCTCAGCATATATGAGGGAGAGGCACCAATGGGAGGAGAGGCGAATATTTACTGCGGCGGCTCATTTTATTCTAACACATCGCCGCTTTTTTCCTGGCTTTTTTCTCGAATGCGATGCACTTCACCGGGAGCATGCCGCATTCATTTTGCGTTCTCAGTCACGGGTCATGCGCGGGTCATGCGCGGTTGATGCGTTTATTGAGAATGGTTCGGATGTAATAGGTTGCAATTCTTCGCGTGTCCGACAGATGGCAGATATTCATGAATTGTAATGCGCATGCGCTTCAGTAATGTGTCGACTTGCAGGTGTTTCGTTTAAAAAAGATACCACAGTGTGCTATTGTAAATTGGCTTTGAGACTGAAGGAAGAGGTTACAATAATGTATCAATTTAGGCTTTTCATATTAAAGAAAGACAAAGACCAGTTTCTGTTATTCTCCAGAGACCTGCCGCCATGAGTGTTCAAGTGCAGCCCGTTTTCCAAAAACCTGACAGAACTTACGCGTATTTGATTTGCATCGATTAATGCAACAGATGATAAGATGGCAACAGTTGTTCAAATTTATCAGTATTTTATCGAAAACTATGACTTTTACAAATTTTCGCCAGCTCCTCATGTGTGGAAGCGTGCAATAAGGAAAAGGTTATTTAGCGATCCATGTTTTTATCGTAGTGATCCACAATTTATTGGAGGGTATTGGTGTGTATCACTGGCTTTTTCCTGTATCTATGATCATGCAGACGGCAAAAGGCGAAAGGTCGTGTTAAAACCAACTAAGAAACGACAGTCGCTGTCAAGCAATGCGCCAGCACAAGCACCGGCTTCCAATAACGGTACCACCGTCAGTGACAACCCTTGCTGTCTGTCCAGCAAGCCTGAGCCGGATTTCGCGTGCAGTTTCGATCAAGCTTGCATGTACCTAAGCGATTTCCAGCTTCATCAGCTGACTGGTGTAGTAGTCCCCCTGCCAACTATCAATGTGTATGATCAAGAATACTGGACTGGCAGTGGCCCGGCGCCAGCTGAATGGGAAATTCTTTGGTGAGTAATGTTGCCGTATTTATTTTTTTTTTTTTTTTGTAAATATCAATATCGGTGCGATTCAAAAGTCAAGCGATTCTCCTGTAAGCAATATCATTGGCTGAGCGGCTTCTACAGTACTGCAGATACTGAACAATTGGTGGAACGCTAGGCGTATGCGCATTGGAACCTTCTTGAAACGCATATGCGTGTCATCACATTGACGGTAGGCACATGCGCATGTGAACAGGAGACGCCCCCCGAGAAAATTATTGGTGGGACTGGCTGGGAACTTCTTTAGGGGACTGACTATTACAGTAAAACTTTTCTTTTTTTTTTTTCCTCAGAAAAGAAAACGGCTAATGGAGGGATTTAGATGGATAATATCGCTTTGTGTAACAATGCCTGCACATTGCTGAATCGGATTTAAAAAACCACATACCGGAGTCTACAGTTTAGTGGCCGTTGTTATTGATTAGGATAGAAAACTGTACCTGAAACAGTATGCTGATGTTTTCCAACCATACAGTATACAATACTTT
Source organism: Ascaphus truei (assembly GCF_040206685.1). NCBI lineage: Eukaryota > Metazoa > Chordata > Amphibia > Anura > Ascaphidae > Ascaphus > Ascaphus truei. The sequence goes on from NC_134483.1 coordinate 121,243,502, forward strand.
TTTATATACAGTATACTGTGTAATAAACCCGAAAAAATAAAAAGTATGCATTTATTCTACATGTATTACAGTACATACAGTATGTGTCTTCTATACAGTACCAGTACATACAGTACAGTATGTGTCTTCTATTTTTTTTAATACTCTTGTACTGAGCATGCCTACAGTATACAGTACAGTATGCCTGGACAGTAGTGTACATTCTAGAAACACTGTAATTTGTTACAGTATCAAAGGAGCCAATGGAACAATTTATAACAAATCAACATGTTCTGTTATTGGTGGAGTAAGTACAAAAACATTTATTTACAAATACTGTACAATGTAAAAACATTAAGTGCACAGCAATTCAAAACATCAACAGGTGTATGGTTTACTGCTAGTGAAAACATTTATTTACAGAAAGTAAAAACATTTACAGTCAGTCAGTATGATTTACAGTCACATGTTATAAAATAAATTCTTTATTCATAAAATATACAAAACGCAACATCTCCTTTACACAAGAACGGCAAGTCAAAACATTTGCAGTGGGATGGTGTGCAGAACAGTCAGTCAGGCCTGCACCACTACAGTCCTCGAGGGCTGCAAACAGGCCCGGTTTTCAGAACTCTCAATGAACTACTGTACTGTACACAGAATGAGGAAGAAGATAAAGACGAAAAAAATTATATTACTATACTGTATATATATATATATTATAAATTATATATTATTAATAATATTATTATAAATGTGCATTATTCATGTTTATCCATGTTTTCTACAGGTTTTATAAATGTTTATCCAATTTCAATCTGCCAGAAGAACTTAATAAAGACTGTATTATGTATTATTCATGATTATTTTTATATTTGTATTTTTTGGTTCCTGATAAAATAAAATAAATATTTATTTACATTCCTGCTAATCATAATCATTGACAACAACCCCTCCCCACACACACACACACCTACAGTACACCAAAGGAAAAGAATGAATGACAAAACAACATGAATCAGTTAATGGTTTTTTTAACTCTCAATTCTCACAATGCTGTGCAAATCAGATTTTCATTTCAAATTCGAGAAGGGATTTTCCAAAGCGTTACCGTAAACAAAGCCTCAAAGGGTTGGGGGGGGGGGGGGTTGGGTGAGTCATGCGCAGTAATCAGCTAGCTCCCATCTCAAAGAGGATTACTGCACCGACACACTTTATTCGAGCAAATACCCAGTATGTACCTGGCAGATACCTGGAATGCGCCACTCCTCACCTCTGACAAGCCCCGTTGCATTTGCCTTCCCAGCCTGGGTTCATGCCTGGCTGACGGGCGGCTGATCTGTTAAATGATAATGATTAGGATTTAATAGGCTGCAATGATTCGCGTGTCTACCAGATGGCATAAATTCATGAATTGTAATGCAGTATACTGTGCAGTATTGCAGCCAGCGGGAATAAAATGCTTCAATCCCTGCCTGGAAAATAACGCAATGCACTCGGGCAGAAAACAGTCACAAACCTCAATACACCCGGGTATACCCGAATTCGTGGGACTAGCCGAGCTTGAATAAAATGTGTCGCCAGTGTACATGCAGGCGCAGTGAGGTGATTGACGCTCAGCTAGGGACGGATTAAAAACACAGTGACTAGCTTCAGAAAATTAATGACTCTGTGGAGGTGTCTGTCGATAAGAGTTTGTGTGTGCGTGGGGGAGGGGGTTGCATGAAGGATTAGCTGTGCAGCAGTTCAAAGAAATTACATGGAGTAGAGTACAGTAATTTCAAAAGGCAGTTCATCATAATAATTTGATCCCTACACCCCCAAATACAGTACATAAAAAGCACACAAATCAACCATGTGCAGTCAAACGCACAGGGTCGCAGTCAAAAGCTACAGCACAGATTGAATATCGTAATATCAAGATTGTTTTTGCAGGCTTGTGGATAAAATAACAGTTAAAAAATTATAATAATTTTTTTTTTTTCGGGCACTCACTCAAGGCGCATAGAGAGGTGATGCTCTGCTAGGGACTGATTAAAAACACAATGGCAAGCGTTTTATATTTATTTTTTTTGTTCCTGGTAAAATAAATATTTATTTACATTCCTGCTAATCATAATCATTGACAATGGTTTTTTTAACTCTCAATTCTCACAATGCTGTGCAAATTAGATTTACATTTCAAATTCGAGAAGGGATTTTCCAATGTGTTACCGTAAACAAAGCATCAAAGGGTTGGGGGGGGGGAGTTGGGTTAGTCATGCACAGTAATCAGCTAGCTCCCATCTCAAAGAGGATTACACGCAGGCGCAGTGAGGCTTTTTAGCTCGGCTATGGACGGATTAAGAACACAATGTCAAGCTTCAGAAAATTAATGACTCTGTGGAGGGGGGGTTGGGTGAGTCATGCGCAGTGAGGCTTTTTAGCTCGGCTATGAGCGTGCCTTGTTTGTGTTCGTGGGGGAGTGGCCTACAGGGTACAGCTGCATGAAGTTCAAAGATAATGACATACTGTACTTTAATTTCAAAAGGCAGTTCATCATAATAATATAATCCCTACACCCCCAAATACAGTATGTAAAAAGCACACAATTTAACCATGTGCAGTCAAATGCACAGGGTCGCAGTCAAAAGCTACAGCACAGATTGAATATCATAATTCAGTATCAAGATGGTTTTTGCAGGCTTGTAGAGAAAAAAATTAGAATAAAAAAAATGTTTTTTTTTTTTTGGTCACTCACTCAAGCAAGCAGTGGTGGACGAAGTTACAGGCGCATGCGCAGTCATCACCTGCTGTCAAGCAGGAATGTGATTGAAACCAGACACAGGTTCAACGGAATGGTGTGGGAGAGATGTACTGCATTGTAGAGAAGATAAGAAGTTGAAATACCCTGCAGTGCAGTAAATTATCCTGAGCGAGTGGAGAGCGCTGTATATGCTGAAATGTGACACTGTTACAGTACAGTATACGCCTATGCGTTTCAACAATTTTCAAATGAGACATATTGTACAGTACAGCACTGCAAATGCATGTATACTTTAAATATGCAAATTTACAATTACTGCACGCGCACACACAGACTGTGTACTGACGTAGGTTGAACCGCGAAGGTATTAGACTTCCAAGACAACAGCTCGCAAATGCCCCCCTGAGTTTTTACACGGCATTGCAGTATTGCAGACAGCGAGAATAAAATGCTAATATCACGAGCGCTAAAATAACGCAATTCACTCCGGGCAAAAAAAAAAAACTGCACCTAACCGCGATTATCTGAGAGCCGCGGATCTAGCCGACTTATACTCAGGTCGGCCGCCACTGTAGCTTAATTTGATATTAATTTTTGTTGTATATGAATCAAATTTACTCTCTTCACTAGCCCTGTATTTACAGGCATTGCAATATGTGCATCCAAAAAAAGCCTTTTGTCTGGTTGAGCCAGATATTTATTTAATTTATTTATTTATAAAAATGTTTTACCAGGAAGTAATACATTGAGAGTTACCTCTCGTTTTCAAGTATGTCCTGGGCATAGAGATAAAAATACATGGTTACTTTAAAAGAACAGGGTTATACAGTCAATTCACAGACATTTCATGGACAGATAGAGTTGGAGAATTGAGTAAAGGGGATAAAGGGCTTGTGAGTTTCAAATTGATATAGAGCAGCTTAACATCACTTTAACATTAGCGAACGGCAGCAAACAGCTCACACCCTTCTGGTTGAGATTCAATGCAGCTATGAACAAACAGTTCTTTGTGTCCTCTTGGCTCATTAACATTCCAGTGGGTGGGGTTGACGTTCCACAAAGTAGAAGAAAATATTAACCCATAGCACGCTGGTCCTGTGCAGAGGTGAGCTGCTCTTGGGGAGCCCCATAAGGCTGTCCGCCTTTGGGACAACGCAGATGTACACAGATATTTGTTGGCTGCTTCACCTTGGATAGCGCACTTGGTGCCAATTTATTCTTCAGATTCCACGCTTTTCTAAAGATGACGTTTGGGATTTCTGGAATACATTCCTGGAGGAAAGCGTAATTTCTTAGCACATGTTTTTTTTACTATGCTCTTGATTTTGTCCGCGTCACGATTATAATTTGTCAGTATAAAATTGTCTCACTCTGGTTTTCTACGATTCTCGTTTACTTTTACTAGTTCCTTCCTGTCTTCCTTTTGTGCTTTATTTAATGCTATGTCAAGATTATCTTTATAGTAGTTTCTCTCCAGGAAATTTCCTCCAGGAATTTTGATTGTTCCTCGAAATTCTCAATATCCGTGCAATTCCTCCTGATTTTAAATTGCCTGAAAGGGACATTGCTAATCCACCTGACACAGGTGACACACTTTATTCGAGCTCGGCTAGTCCCACGAATTCGGGTATACCCGGGTGTATTGAGGTTTGTGACTGTTTTCTGCCCGAGTGCATTGAGGTATTTTCCAGGCAGGGATTGAAGCATTTTATTCCCGCTGGCTGCAATACTGCACAGTATATATATATATATACTGCACTACAATTCATGAATTTATGCCATCTGGTAGACACGCGAAGCATTGCAGCCTATTAAATCCTAATCATTATCATTTAACAGATCAGCCGCCCGTCAGCCAGGCATGAACCCAGGCTGGGAAGGCAAACGCAATGGGGCTTGTCAGAGGTGAAGAGCGGCGCATTCCAGGTATCTGCCAGGTACATACTGGGTATTTGCTCGAATAAAGTGTGTCGGTGCAGTGAGGTGGTGACAGCTATTCTGTAATATAAAATTATTGCTGTCCACTTTTTAAAAAAAAGGTTTATGTTTTAGCTTTACCCTCCTCTATGTAGAATGTCAAATCAAGGAAATCGACTTCCTTCGTACTGAAGTTATTCGTAAATTTAAGGTTGAGAATTTTATCATTAATATATACCAGGAATTCTTTCAAGCTATTCTCATCCCCTCTCCAGATAAATAGAACATCATCTACAGTATAAAACTCCGCCAGAGGACCAAATTCGCACAGTGCCCAGGAAAGTCCAGATGGTATCGTCTTCCCAAACTCCCATAAAGAGATTCATGTAGCTCGGCACAAACTTGGTCCCCATGGCGGTTCCACGCTTCTGGACAAAAAAGTCACCCTCAAACCAGAAATAGTTGTGTTGTAACACAAATTCAATATCCTCTATTAGAAAGTTGCACGGTATTTCCAACATCTCACTATCTTTACTCAAAACATGTTTCATCGCTCCCTGCTGGTGACTTATAGAGGTGTAGAGCAATGTCACATCGCACGTGGCTAGAATCATTCCCTCTTCCCATTCAAATCTGTCCAGAGAAACTAAAATATCCATTGTATCTTTTATATATGATTTCTGTAGTTTTACGTATTTTTGCAAGAAACCAACCTATATAATCTGACAGATTTGATGTGAGGGAGTTGATACCGGATATTATCAGTCTCCCTGGTAGGTTTGTTAGATGTTTATGGACCTTGGGGAGGAAATTTGAAATTAAGGGACAGATGCAGTAATGCAGAAAAGATCACGTCGTCTACTTGATAGAATGCCCATGGTGCTATCAATAAGTTGGAAGGATGACAAGACTTTTCAAAGTAAGAATCCTCGAGCATTTGGCAATATAAGAAGAAAACTAATGACCCACAATTTGTCCAAACACTTTTTATTACACCATCAGGGTGACCCCAGAGGTCTAACATTTCTAAGAATAGAGCATGTGAAACCTCATTGAAGAGGGGTTGACCACAACGTGGAACTCAGAAAAAGGGAAACTTTCTTGATCCACCAACTAAAAACGCTGGTTCTTGGTGGACATAGAGTTGGGTGTGTTCCTGTCCTAGCACACATTATGTATCCAAATCTATCTCTAATAATGCAAGGAATTAGTATATTCTAGTGTATAACAAAAGACTCAATCTTAAGCAAGTAAATTCTGCATCTATACTATTGTAAATTACATTTTTAGATCGTGACATAGTTTTATACTAATTTTAATATTATCTATGAGAAATAGAGACAAAACGATATTACAATTAGAAAAACTTTATATGAAAGAAAAAGTAATGAATCTAAAAAAAATCTCTGTGCTGAGAAGTTGTAAAGCCGCCGCGTCTCCTACCTCCCGCAGCGTCCCGTCCCTCGGCTCTGACGCCCGCCTCCTCCACTGCCGAGGCACGCAGGATCCAGCCCCGCATCACCTCTTCCCTCCGCCCGTCACCTACTGGACGTGCGCGCTGCCGGGGCAGACCCCCGCGCGCGCTGACGTCTTGCAACTGCCTTCGCGGCGTGGTTCCGCTCCTCCTTCCTCCGCGGGTGTCGCGCACACGCGTGCTCTCGCATGTATATCCAAGTAGAGGCGTGCCTCTCACAAAATAATCAGCGAATGGAACTGCTCCAAAACTCCTTAGGCATCATCTCCGACCAACTTAAATCTCTTCTGTCCTCTCCTGACACAGCTGCCGCTCCTTCTGCTCCTGCTTCCACCCCGCTGGTACTCCAAGCGGCATCATCTGAACCTCGCCTACCCACTCCTAATCGCTACGCGGGGGAATCTTTAGCCTGTCGTGGCTTCCTGGGGCAATGTGCCATTCAGTTTGAACTTCTACCCTCTCATTTCTTTTCTTCCGGATGTCTACTGGGACTTTAGAGACGTCTTTGACAAGATTCAGGACGAGGAATTACCACCCCATCGCGCCTATGATTGTCCTATAGATCTTCTCCCAGGCGCTATTCCCCCCAGAGGTTGTTCCTACCCACTGTCCGCCCCTGAGACCCAGGCAATGAAAAAATACATACAGGAGAACCTCCAGAGAGGCTTTATTCGTAAGTCTTCTTCTCCGGCAGGGGCAGGCTTCTTTTTCGTAAAAAAATAGGATGGCACGTTGCGCCCATGTATTGATTATCGTGGCCTCAACAAGGGGACTGTCAAGAATCGGTACTCACTACCCTTGATCGCTAAACTTTTCAATAGGTTACAGGGCGCCACTATCTTCTCCAAGCTGGACCTCCGGGGAGCCTACAACTTGGTCCGGATTCGTCAGGGAGATGAGTGGAAGACGGCCTTCAACACGCGGGATGGGCACTATGACTACCTTGTGATGCCCTTCGGTCTCTGCAACGTGCCCGCAGTCTTCCAGAATTTCGTTAATGACGTCTTGAGAGACCTCCTGGTGGTAGACGTGGTGGTCTATCTGGGCGATATCCATATATTTTCCCAGAACGCCCTGGAACACATTAGGCATGTCAAACAAGTACTTCACAGGTTGCGGGAGAACCGTCTGTTCGCCAAACTTGAAAAATGCCAGTTCCACCAGTCATCCACTTCATTCTTGGGATATATCATCTTGGACACAGGACTTGCTATGGATCCTACTAAGGTGAAAGCAGTCATAGATTGGCCCCATCCCCTCTCCCTGAAAGTGGTACAGAGGTTCCTAGGTTTTGCCAATTATAACCGCAGGTTCATAAAAAAAAATTCTACCGTAGTCGCACCTATCACAGCCCTCACCCAGAAGAGCGCCAATCAGCACTATGGTCTCCTGAGGCTATCTTGGCATTTGAGGTTCTCAAAAAAGCTTTTGTTACAACACCCATCTTAGTGCATCCGGATCCAGGACAGCCCTTCACTCTCGAAGTAGATGCTTCAGACATAGGAGCAGGGGCAATCTTATCCCAAAGAAAGAACCCACAGGCCAGATTGCATCCCTGTGCATTCTTTTCTAGGAAATTTTCCGCAGCAGAACGGAATTATGATGCGGGTAACCGTGAGCTCCTCGCGATCAAAATGGCCTTGGAGGAGTGGCGTCACCCCAAACCATAGTCTCTGATCGAGGGTCGCAGTTTGTCTCGATTCTGGAGGGCCTTCTGTAAAAGACTTAACGTGGCACTTCACTTCTACTCTGGATACCACCCACAGACCAATGGTCAAACTGAACGAACCAACCAGTCTCTAGAACAGTTCCTTCATTGCTTCATATCTGACTCTCAAGACAATTGGCTCGATCTTCTCCCATGGGCAGAAATCGCACACAATAACCTCAGGAACGAGTCCACTCTACAGTCTCCATTTTTTTCCAATTATGGCTTCCATCCCTCTACCCTTCCTCAGTCTGGTCCTAGTACAGGAGTTCCGGCCGCGGAGGAGAGGATTCAGGATCTTCAGGCTTCCTGGTCTAGGATTCAGGATAATCTCATATGGGCCACTGCTATGCAGAAGAGACAGGCTGATCGCCATCATCAGAAACCACCCAGAATCACCCCAGGTCAGAAGGTATGGTTATCCACAAAGAACATCCGATTAAAAGTCACGTCCCCGAAATTGGCACCCAGATATATCGGTCCATTTCTAATATCGGAGAGAATTAATCCTGTCACCTACCATCTGAAATTGCCTACAACTATGAGGATTCCCTCTACTTTTCACTGTTCCCTACAGAAACAATTCATACCTAATCCTCAGGGTCCACATGTCACACCCCATCCCAGACTGGTTAATGGACAGGAGGAGTTCGTGGTACAGTCTATCTTGGACTCTCGTATCTCTAGAGGAGGACTCCAATATTTGGTATGTTGGAGGGGTTTTGGACCAAAAGAGAGGACCTGGATTCCGCAGTACCAGGTACATGGCCCCAGGCTGACCAGGGCATTTCATCTTAACTTTCCTCTTAAGCCTTGTATGGATCGTCCGGAGGCTGACCCTGATGGGGGGGGGATACTGTAAGGGCGCCGCGTCTTCTACCTCCCGCAGCGTCCCGACTTCTGGCACCCTTGAACCCCGGTTCGCTCTACGGACTTCTACCTTCTCCTCTCCTCGACCCTGGCATTAGCCGGGAAAGAACCTTGTGCAGTGCTCTCCTTAGGAACCCTGCACCAAGGGAGTGACTGAACTACTGACAACGCCTTTATTATATATATTGTCACTACAATCAAGATCCCATTGGAGATTGTTTGGACATTAAGGACTATATCATCTTCAGGTCAGATATCACCTCAAGTTTTATGGTTTAAGGTTTATTTAGGTGCCAGTATATTGTGTTGTTTCTCAGGTTACAGTATAAGTGCTGCATGTGGTAGGGGTGAGGACCTTGTTCAGATAGGCAGGTAGATTGTCCAGAAAGTATTTTAAGGCAAAACAGAAAAGATGAACTCAAGTGATGACCAATCTAGTTATTTGAGCATTTCACAGTGTTGTGTGTTGTAGTTACATTGGAGGACAAAGTGGCATATTGAGTTGTAGAGGGTGTCTAGTTTGTTAACGTGATTTTGGGATGCTGTGCTATATACTATGTCCCCATAGTCTAAAATTGGCATTAGCATCTGAAGTGTGATGCGCTTTTTGACCAGCTGGCTTAGGAAGGATTTGTTTCTATAAGGTAGACAGATTGGCCTGTAGTTTGAAACAGTGTTTTTGTTCCCACTTTTGAAGATTGGAACAACTCTGGCAGTTTTTTAGGTCAGACAAAATAGGGTTGATTAGGGAAGCAAGCGGTATGGGAATGGCTGGGGCATCCAATCATAGGAACTTTGATTGCAGTAGGTCAGGTCCACATTGGTTGCTTAGTTTTAATTTGAGGAGTGCTTAACCTTTCATGAAGCTGTTGTTAGACAAGTTAGTGTGTGCATTGAGAAGAAAGCGTGCTGCATGTTTTATAGATACTTTTATATATACTTAATAAAATGAAACCTTTTAACTTCCCAATATAGTTTTATATAAATAAACATTTTGCTAAAATGAAAACTCAAAATAATACTTTTGTAAACACAAAATCATATATGTGACATTTGACTAACCTTTAAAAATCATTACTGGGAGACAGATCTAACCTTTTTATTTAGGCAATAAAAAGAACTAATTCTTCTGTGAGTCATCATTACAAGTGACATTTTGTTAGTTAATCATTTTAAAGTATAAATGGTATTACAAAGCAGGTCAAAATAAAGATTTAATCCTACAGACATACTGTTTCTGAAATACTAACAATTTGTTTTGTAGTGGAGCAAAAGGGTCGAAATATGTTTCAAGGAAGAATCCCACTCTGAATTGTAAATAGCTATAAAAAAAACTTTAGTTAATGTAGCCCTTTTTGTGAACACCTGAACTAAGGGACTACGGTGCATAAACCTGTGGCTTCAGGAGCTCTGAGCCTCCGCATATTGGGAGCCTGGGGGTATACCTTTATCACTTGTGGTGCAGCGCCTCCACTCACCCAGGATCCCCATTATAGAGATTATACCCTGAGCAAGAACCTAACAACAGCAGTATGCAACAGCAACCTTTTTATATCACACATGAATAACAAATGATATGCAGACTTATCATATAACATTTACATACACACACACAACGTGGCTCGGCCACACCTTATTGGGATAGTGTCCTGTACATAAGCGGCTCTGCCACTCTCCTTAGGAGTATGTCTCATAACCAGTAAAGTATGGTACCATATGCATTCTCTCAGGAAACCCAATTAGTTAGTGGGAGGCGGGATCAGCGCCTGGTGACCGGTGTAGGTGCACTTGTAGATAAGGATACCTTCCGGTCACTACGATGACCTTGACACTCCACAGGGGGCCCTGGTGTTAATCCAGCCTTGCGCCGTCTCTCCCTTCTGCAGCACCGTCAGATGGGAAAATCCAAGATGGCGGCCGCAGCTCCGCAGCTCCGCATATGACCCTCACTAAAGGGGAACGTCCCTGACGACTATGGGCGTCCTTACAAATACAGCACCCTACGATGGCAGGGGAAAGGCTCCTGGGGCTGTGGGCATACCCTACCTAAGCAGACGGGTCACTGACCCTCTGCTCTCGCACACGAGGTTCCGCCAACCTCCTCCTTCACCTCCCTCGCTGCTCTGACCCACCGCCCACACGCATCCGGTTCCTGCATATACAGTCTTGCATCCCATTGGTCCTCAGCCTCAGCTGACCTTCTCACAGTCAGAGTTCATAGTTCAACCCCCTCCAAGTCTCTACTTAATATTACCCTTCGCGCGCTTCCCTCGCGCATGCGCAGCCCAACTGGTACGCAGTAACTTCGCTGGCAAACAGGGACAATATGGCGCTGCCTATGTAATTGACAGCGCGGAACCTTTAATATATATGCACATCCTTACATTCTCCCCCCTCCAGAATCCAGCGTCCCCGCTGGACTACCTAACCACATATATATTAACTATGTACACAACCCTCTCTTCCTAGATTAGGTTACACATCTCATTAAACAGTACCATCATAGCTTGCATCCTATGCCGAGCCCACTGCTGAGCCTCATAATGGGGTGCCCCAAACTGATCATATGCCATTCGCATGGGAGGTTGACTGTTTCTTTGACTTCGGCGGGGTTGATCCTCCTCTGCTTCTTCTGCAGAGTGCTCAGTCTCAACTGGTATTTCCATCTCTACCCTTGAGGGGTGTTCAGCATTAGCACAGTCTCTTTGGGGTGTAAAACATGGACTTTGTGGGTCTAGAGGCTGACTCACGGGAGTCAAATGATCAATGTTCGGGCCAAAAGGCTCTTTACCCGTGGCTCCTTCGGGAGATGCCTCCACGGCCGGAAGGCCCCTTTGAGAGGTTCCCTCCATTGTATCCTCAGAGGTGGCAATTTTTATAGTCTCGGAGCCATCCTCTGTGTATTCAACTGCTCCATCTAGGGCAGTGGCTGGGGCTTCCAATTCATCCGTCCCTACTTGAGGTATGAGAAGCAGATGATTCCTATGCCACACTTTTACGCGGCCTTCAGAATCCTTGATCCGGTACACAGGAAGACCCGGCATCTGTGACTCCACCTCATACACACCCTCCCGCCACCGGTCTGCCAATTTATGCTTCCCAGGAACACCTAAGTTGCGTAAAAGGACCGCATCTCCGGGGTGAATTTCCTTGTAACGTACTTTGTGGTCATAACGCCTTTTATTCCCCGCATTCAATTGTGCGGTCGTCCGCTCAGCCAATTTGTAGGCCAACTGTAAACTGTCCTTTAGTCGCTGAACGTATCGGAAATGCGTCCTATTGGATACCCCTCCACGAACCGCCGATAATAGCCACAAAACCCCAAGAAAGACCGCAGCTCTTGAACATTTTGAGGTCTGGGCCAGTTCATCACCGCCTCGATCTTCCCTGGGTCGGTGGACACCCCATCAGCTGACACAATGTGGCCCACATACGTTACAGAGGTCCGACAGAATTTGCACTTGTCTAGCGACAGTTTTAGGCCCTCCCCCTCAAGCCTATCCAGCACCTTCATCAGTCTCTCGGAATGCTCCTCTAGAGTCCGCCCGAACACGATAATGTCGTCCAGGTACACTAAGCACTCTCGCGGGTTAAGGTCTCCGAGGGTTTTTTCCATTAGTCTCTGGAACGTGGCCGGGGCACCGCAGATCCCTTGAGGCATGCGGGTAAACTGGTAAAACCCTAAGGGACAGATGAAGGCCGTTTTTTCTTGGTCTTCCTGGCCCATGGGCACTTGATAATACCCGGACCGGAGGTCGAGCACACTGAACCATTTACTCCCGGTCAACGCATTCAGGAGGTCCTCGATTCGGGGCAGTGTATACTGGTCGGGGATAGTACGGTTATTCAGCGTTCTGTAATCCACACATAGACGGACCGTCCCGTTCTTCTTGCGGACTACCACAATGGGTGAGGCGTAAGGGCTCCGAGATTCCCGCACGATGCCAGCCGTTTCCATCTCGTCGATTAATCCCCTCACTTCGTCAACATCCCTTGAGGCAAGCCGGCGGGAGCGCTCCCGGAAGGGGGTGGCGTCACTCATTCGGATGGTATGGTGGGCACTGCGACTGCACCCCACATCCATGTCACCAGTGGAGAACACACCCCTTCGGTCGTGTAGCTCATCCTGCAGCCTCTTCCTCCACTCATCCGGGAGGGGCGAGTCGCCAAAGTCAAATTCCAATGCCGGCGCTATGGTAGTAGGCGAGCTCCTAGCTAGTCCCGTCGAGGCCTCCTCCTCGGAAGTTACCGGGTATATCCTTCCTAGCGTCTGCCGCCGGTCAATAGTCATCGGGTATGGGGATATATTCTGCACATACACCCAGGTGCGCTTCGGGATCTTCCCGGGCCATTCCTTGACCGAGGTTAGTACTTTGTAGCCCAAACGTTGTTCGTCCTGGGCCACACTCTCCAAGGTGAAGAGCTGATCCTCCGACCGTCGACGGTGGTAATGGCAAGCGGCGACCATCATTCGTCCTTCCCCCGGGGGAATCTGGGTCAGTCCCCATTCTTGGCTGTAGAGGACGCCATGCTCTTCCTCAGTCGCAATTTTACCGCAGACCTCTTGGAGGGCGGGACAGGCCGCTAGGGCCAGCAGTGGGGCTTCTCCTGCTTCCTGCAAAAACTGGCGGAATACCGCGCGCACAATGTCAGCGTTGGTCCCCAAGATGATTGGGGCGCTGGGGTGGTCCTGCGGCTCGGGGCACACTAAGGCCTCCACTTCCATGGGGTGATGTTTACCAGTATTCAGCTGGAGAATATCTAACTGCACCTTTACTACTCCGTCTATGGGGTAATCTTCATGACTCAGTCCCCGTAGTCGCAAGGCATCCGCAGATAGCAACGGTAGTTGGTGTAGGTGTTGGTCGTAGAAGGGCCGATACACGATGGTCACTTGAGATCCCGTATCCAATAATGCGGCGGCGTAGATGCCCTCAATAACCACTTGAATAAGGGAGGCGGGGCCAATTCGGGGGCTCGGAGAGGGTGGCAACACCTTTTCATCCTCCAGGGGCCGGCACGGCATCGACTGCGCCGATCGGGACGACGTCCTCCGCGAGGTGGGGCAGTGGGCCCGTAAATGTCCCATCTTTCCGCATGCGTAACACTGCATTTGGCTGAGGTAAGCCTCGTCTCTCCTGGTTGGGGGACTTCGCCCAGTCGGGGGATGAGGTCTGGGTGTCACTGGGGTGGGGACATCCTCGGGATCGAGATCCCCAGGTTCAGGCACGTCGGGCTTTGGGTCCACTTTCTTGGCTTCTTTACCCCCGGGCGGTGGCTTCTTCCCGGTGGCTAAGTCACGCCCTAACAACACCATCTCGTGCGCTTGGACCCGATCCATTAAGTCGTGAAACGACAGGGCTTGCCCGGGCGTTATGCAGCTACTGACCCGCACCGACACGGGGTGTAGGGGTAGGAGGCCCCTCAGCAACTGAGTGGTACGTATTCCGTTGGCTTCTTTCCGTGGCAACACGCCTTTCCTGACCATATTCCAGAGATCCAGGTGTAGTCGCCTGAGAAAATCGGATACCATCTCCCCTTCCTTCTGGGCTAACGCATGAAATTTCGACATCAAAGTATACATGTCCACCGGAGCTCCATACGCCTTGGTTAGGCAGTAGATGAGGTCTGCCGCATCAGCTTCCGGGTTGTCGTCTCGGTAGTAGTGCACCATGTGGGACGCGGGGGGCCGTAAGCACTCGACGATGCGCTGTCTACGGACCGCGTCCGTGCAGGTCCATTCAGGTAGTACCTGTTCGGTATGATCCAGCCAGTCCTCTATCCCTACTTCCCCTTGGGGCGTGGGTTTCTCCCCGGAGAAGGCCTTTAACTTCCTGTACTGGAGCGACTGGGTGGTATTGTGGATAACGGCAGCTAAGGCGGGCAAAGAGGTGTCTCCCGGTAAGCTATCCCCGACAGCGGGGTAAGCGTCCAATCTTGATAGGCTAAGTCGGTTGAGGCTAGTCCGCAGGCCGGACGGGGTAGAGGAGGAGCCTAAGCTCAGGGCTGCGGGCCAGTGAGGGTGCAGGCCACGGTCAGGGGAGTGGTCGGGGCCTCCCGTCGCGGCGCCAGCGGTGGGGGTATACTCTCTCCGGGGGGTGGAAGTGGCCAGGGGCGCAGGGGTGTCCGCCTGGACGATGGGACAGCGCACCCCCGGAGCCTCGGGCAGCAGCAGTATACGGGGCAAAGCCTCGGGGCATATATCTTGTTCAGTGGCATACAAGATCCGGCGCCAGGTCTGGTCGCGGTCATAAAAATGGTCTTGTACTTGGGCATTGTCCAGGAGAGGAAGCTTTCGGACCTGCTCGGTCACTGTGCTTAACGAGATCATGGCGGGGACATGGCCCAGCGCGAAAACACGGTTCAAGGGAATCCCGCGCCGTTGGGCCCACTTGCGCACCTCGAGCGCCGAGGGCACCGACATGATGTGGGTTGGTTGCACAATAGAGACAAAAAAAAATGTGGGGGCACCCCAGGTCTAAGATCTCAGCAGCGCCTCCAAATGTAGCCCTTTTTGTGAACACCTGAACTAAGGGACTACGGTGCATAAACCTGTGGCTTCAGTAGCTCTGAGCCTCCGCATATTGGGAGCCTGGGGGTATACCTTTATCACTTGTGGTGCAGCGCCTCCACTCACCCAGGATCCCCATTATAGAGATTATACCCTGAGCAAGAACCTAACAACAGCAGTATGCAACAGCAACCTTTTTATATCACACATGAATAACAAATGATATGCAGACTTATCATATAACATTTACATACACACACACAACGTGGCTCGGCCACACCTTATTGGGATAGTGTCCTGTACATAAGCGGCTCTGCCACTCTCCTTAGGAGTATGTCTCATAACCAGTAAAGTATGGTACCATATGCATTCTCTCAGGAAACCCAATTAGTTAGTGGGAGGCGGGATCAGCGCCTGGTGACCGGTGTAGGTGCACTTGTAGATAAGGATACCTTCCGGTCACTACGATGACCTTGACACTCCACAGGGGGCCCTGGTGTTAATCCAGCCTTGCGCCGTCTCTCCCTTCTGCAGCACCGTCAGATGGGAAAATCCAAGATGGCGGCCGCAGCTCCGCAGCTCCGCATATGACCCTCACTAAAGGGGAACGTCCCTGACGACTATGGGCGTCCTTACAAATACAGCACCCTACGATGGCAGGGGAAAGGCTCCTGGGGCTGTGGGCATACCCTACCTAAGCAGACGGGTCACTGACCCTCTGCTCTCGCACACGAGGTTCCGCCAACCTCCTCCTTCACCTCCCTCGCTGCTCTGACCCACCGCCCACACGCATCCGGTTCCTGCATATACAGTCTCGCATCCCATTGGTCCTCAGCCTCAGCTGACCTTCTCACAGTCAGAGTTCATAGTTCAACCCCCTCCAAGTCTCTACTTAATATTACCCTTCGCGCGCTTCCCTCGCGCATGCGCAGCCCAACTGGTACGCAGTAACTTCGCTGGCAAACAGGGACAATATGGCGCTGCCTATGTAATTGACAGCGCGGAACCTTTAATATATATGCACATCCTTACATTCTCCCCCCTCCAGAATCCAGCGTCCCCGCTGGACTACCTAACCACATATATATTAACTATGTACACAACCCTCTCTTCCTAGATTAGGTTACACATCTCATTAAACAGTACCATCATAGCTTGCATCCTATGCCGAGCCCACTGCTGAGCCTCATAATGGGGTGCCCCAAACTGATCATATGCCATTCGCATGGGAGGTTGACTGTTTCTTTGACTTCGGCGGGGTTGATCCTCCTCTGCTTCTTCTGCAGAGTGCTCAGTCTCAACTGGTATTTCCATCTCTACCCTTGAGGGGTGTTCAGCATTAGCACAGTCTCTTTGGGGTGTAAAACATGGACTTTGTGGGTCTAGAGGCTGACTCACGGGAGTCAAATGATCAATGTTCGGGCCAAAAGGCTCTTTACCCGTGGCTCCTTCGGGAGATGCCTCCACGGCCGGAAGGCCCCTTTGAGAGGTTCCCTCCATTGTATCCTCAGAGGTGGCAATTTTTATAGTCTCGGAGCCATCCTCTGTGTATTCAACTGCTCCATCTAGGGCAGTGGCTGGGGCTTCCAATTCATCCGTCCCTACTTGAGGTATGAGAAGCAGATGATTCCTATGCCACACTTTTACGCGGCCTTCAGAATCCTTGATCCGGTACACAGGAAGACCCGGCATCTGTGACTCCACCTCATACACACCCTCCCGCCACCGGTCTGCCAATTTATGCTTCCCAGGAACACCTAAGTTGCGTAAAAGGACCGCATCTCCGGGGTGAATTTCCTTGTAACGTACTTTGTGGTCATAACGCCTTTTATTCCCCGCATTCAATTGTGCGGTCGTCCGCTCAGCCAATTTGTAGGCCAACTGTAAACTGTCCTTTAGTCGCTGAACGTATCGGAAATGCGTCCTATTGGATACCCCTCCACGAACCGCCGATAATAGCCACAAAACCCCAAGAAAGACCGCAGCTCTTGAACATTTTGAGGTCTGGGCCAGTTCATCACCGCCTCGATCTTCCCTGGGTCGGTGGACACCCCATCAGCTGACACAATGTGGCCCACATACGTTACAGAGGTCCGACAGAATTTGCACTTGTCTAGCGACAGTTTTAGGCCCTCCCCCTCAAGCCTATCCAGCACCTTCATCAGTCTCTCGGAATGCTCCTCTAGAGTCCGCCCGAACACGATAATGTCGTCCAGGTACACTAAGCACTCTCGCGGGTTAAGGTCTCCGAGGGTTTTTTCCATTAGTCTCTGGAACGTGGCCGGGGCACCGCAGATCCCTTGAGGCATGCGGGTAAACTGGTAAAACCCTAAGGGACAGATGAAGGCCGTTTTTTCTTGGTCTTCCTGGCCCATGGGCACTTGATAATACCCGGACCGGAGGTCGAGCACACTGAACCATTTACTCCCGGTCAACGCATTCAGGAGGTCCTCGATTCGGGGCAGTGTATACTGGTCGGGGATAGTACGGTTATTCAGCGTTCTGTAATCCACACATAGACGGACCGTCCCGTTCTTCTTGCGGACTACCACAATGGGTGAGGCGTAAGGGCTCCGAGATTCCCGCACGATGCCAGCCGTTTCCATCTCGTCGATTAATCCCCTCACTTCGTCAACATCCCTTGAGGCAAGCCGGCGGGAGCGCTCCCGGAAGGGGGTGGCGTCGCTCATTCGGATGGTATGGTGGGCACTGCGACTGCACCCCACATCCATGTCACCAGTGGAGAACACACCCCTTCGGTCGTGTAGCTCATCCTGCAGCCTCTTCCTCCACTCATCCGGGAGGGGCGAGTCGCCAAAGTCAAATTCCAATGCCGGCGCTATGGTAGTAGGCGAGCTCCTAGCTAGTCCCGTCGAGGCCTCCTCCTCGGAAGTTACCGGGTATATCCTTCCTAGCGTCTGCCGCCGGTCAATAGTCATCGGGTACGGGGATATATTCTGCACATACACCCAGGTGCGCTTCGGGATCTTCCCGGGCCATTCCTTGACCGAGGTTAGTACTTTGTAGCCCAAACGTTGTTCGTCCTGGGCCACACTCTCCAAGGTGAAGAGCTGATCCTCCGACCGTCGACGGGGGTAATGGCAAGCGGCGACCATCATTCGTCCTTCCCCCGGGGGAATCTGGGTCAGTCCCCATTCTTGGCTGTAGAGGACGCCATGCTCTTCCTCAGTCGCAATTTTACCGCAGACCTCTTGGAGGGCGGGACAGGCCGCTAGGGCCAGCAGTTCAGCTTCTCCTGCTTCCTGCAAAAACTGGCGGAATACCGCGCGCACAATGTCAGCGTTGGTCCCCAAGATGATTGGGGCGCTGGGGTGGTCCTGCGGCTCGGGGCACACTAAGGCCTCCACTTCCATGGGGTGATGTTTACCAGTATTCAGCTGGAGAATATCTAACTGCACCTTTACTACTCCGTCTATGGGGTAATCTTCATGACTCAGTCCCCGTAGTCGCAAGGCATCCGCAGATAGCAACGGTAGTTGGTGTAGGTGTTGGTCGTAGAAGGGCCGATACACGATGGTCACTTGAGATCCCGTATCCAATAATGCGGCGGCGTAGATGCCCTCAATAACCACTCGAATAAGGGAGGCGGGGCCAATTCGGGGGCTCGGAGAGGGTGGCAACACCTTTTCATCCTCCAGGGGCCGGCACGGCATCGACTGCGCCGATCAGGACGACGTCCTCCGCGAGGTGGGGCAGTGGGCCCGTAAATGTCCCATCTTTCCGCATGCGTAACACTGCATTTGGCTGAGGTAAGCCTCGTCTCTCCTGGTTGGGGGACTTCGCCCAGTCGGGGGACGAGGTCTGGGTGTCACTGGGGTGGGGACATCCTCGGGATCGAGATCCCCAGGTTCAGGCACGTCGGGCTTTGGGTCCACTTTCTTGGCTTCTTTACCCCCGGGCGGTGGCTTCTTCCCGGTGGCTAAGTCACGCCCTAACAACACCATCTCGTGCGCTTGGACCCGATCCATTAAGTCGTGAAACGACAGGGCTTGCCCGGGCGTTATGCAGCTACTGACCCGCACCGACACGGGGTGTAGGGGTAGGAGGCCCCTCAGCAACTGAGTGGTACGTATTCCGTTGGCTTCTTTCCGTGGCAACACGCCTTTCCTGACCATATTCCAGAGATCCAGGTGTAGTCGCCTGAGAAAATCGGATACCATCTCCCCTTCCTTCTGGGCTAACGCATGAAATTTCGACATCAAAGTATACATGTCCACCGGAGCTCCATACGCCTTGGTTAGGCAGTAGATGAGGTCTGCCGCATCAGCTTCCGGGTTGTCGTCTCGGTAGTAGTGCACCATGTGGGACGCGGGGGGCCGTAAGCACTCGACGATGCGCTGTCTACGGACCGCGTCCGTGCAGGTCCATTCAGGTAGTACCTGTTCGGTATGATCCAGCCAGTCCTCTATCCCTACTTCCCCTTGGGGCGTGGGTTTCTCCCCGGAGAAGGCCTTTAACTTCCTGTACTGGAGCGACTGGGTGGTATTGTGGATAACGGCAGCTAAGGCGGGCAAAGAGGTGTCTCCCGGTAAGCTATCCCCGACAGCGGGGTAAGCGTCCAATCTTGATAGGCTAAGTCGGTTGAGGCTAGTCCGCAGGCCGGACGGGGTAGAAGAGGAGCCTAAGCTCAGGGCTGCGGGCCAGTGAGGGTGCAGGCCACGGTCAGGGGAGTGGTCGGGGCCTCCCGTCGCGGCGCCAGCGGTGGGGGTATACTCTCTCCGGGGGGTGGAAGTGGCCAGGGGCGCAGGGGTGTCCGCCTGGACGATGGGACAGCGCACCCCCGGAGCCTCGGGCAGCAGCAGTATACGGGGCAAAGCCTCGGGGCATATATCTTGTTCAGTGGCATACAAGATCCGGCGCCAGGTCTGGTCGCGGTCATAAAAATGGTCTTGTACTTGGGCATTGTCCAGGAGAGGAAGCTTTCGGATCTGCTCGGTCACTGTGCCTAACGAGATCATGGCGGGGACATGGCCCAGCGCGAAAACACGGTTCAAGGGAATCCCGCGCCGTTGGGCCCACTTGCGCACCTCGAGCGCCGAGGGCACCGACATGATGTGGGTTGGTTGCACAATAGAGACAAAAAAAAATGTGGGGGCACCCCAGGTCTAAGATCTCAGCAGCGCCTCCAAATGTAGCCCTTTTTGTGAACACCTGAACTAAGGGACTACGGTGCATAAACCTGTGGCTTCAGGAGCTCTGAGCCTCCGCATATTGGGAGCCTGGGGGTATACCTTTATCACTTGTGGTGCAGCGCCTCCACTCACCCAGGATCCCCATTATAGAGATTATACCCTGAGCAAGAACCTAACAACAGCAGTATGCAACAGCAACCTTTTTATATCACACATGAATAACAAATGATATGCAGACTTATCATATAACATTTACATACACACACACAACGTGGCTCGGCCACACCTTATTGGGATAGTGTCCTGTACATAAGCGGCTCTGCCACTCTCCTTAGGAGTATGTCTCATAACCAGTAAAGTATGGTACCATATGCATTCTCTCAGGAAACCCAATTAGTTAGTGGGAGGCGGGATCAGCGCCTGGTGACCGGTGTAGGTGCACTTGTAGATAAGGATACCTTCCGGTCACTACGATGACCTTGACACTCCACAGGGGGCCCTGGTGTTAATCCAGCCTTGCGCCGTCTCTCCCTTCTGCAGCACCGTCAGATGGGAAAATCCAAGATGGCGGCCGCAGCTCCGCAGCTCCGCATATGACCCTCACTAAAGGGGAACGTCCCTGACGACTATGGGCGTCCTTACAAATACAGCACCCTACGATGGCAGGGGAAAGGCTCCTGGGGCTGTGGGCATACCCTACCTAAGCAGACGGGTCACTGACCCTCTGCTCTCGCACACGAGGTTCCGCCAACCTCCTCCTTCACCTCCCTCGCTGCTCTGACCCACCGCCCACACGCATCCGGTTCCTGCATATACAGTCTCGCATCCCATTGGTCCTCAGCCTCAGCTGACCTTCTCACAGTCAGAGTTCATAGTTCAACCCCCTCCAAGTCTCTACTTAATATTACCCTTCGCGCGCTTCCCTCGCGCATGCGCAGCCCAACTGGTACGCAGTAACTTCGCTGGCAAACAGGGACAATATGGCGCTGCCTATGTAATTGACAGCGCGGAACCTTTAATATATATGCACATCCTTACATTAATAAAAACCCTGAAATACAGTAGGTCTTTAACTAAAGTTGAGAAAGAGAGGAGGGAAATAACACCAAGAAGTTGTGTTGTATTACTTAAAATCTGGAGTTACTCCCATCTAGATAAAACAAAAGCTCAAAATACCGTAGGTGTCTGGATGCAAGTAATGCCAAGTTTAGGTATTACCTACGGTAACTAACAATGTTAAGTTCTCGCATTTACCTTAAAGGACGTTTGTGGATATTCAATGTTATAATAGCACCTAATTTGCATCTCATTATCATTAAAATAATGCTCTTTATAGGAGAAATCATGACTTGACATTCAGTTATTGCCCTGTGAATATACACCATTACTGTTATGACATTATGTAAGGTTAATAACTCATTAAGTGATCGGAACATTTTCAGCCCAAATCCCCCATTTTGTGATGGCAGGATGTAAGTGATTTGTTCTTAATGTTATGTTGTGTGGAACCTTTTTCTGATAAGAATGGAATTGCTGACTAAAATTAAAATCAGACCATTCTTTCTTTCCTGCCTATCATGATATCAGCTACCTCACAGAAGTATGAGGAACCACTTAGTTAAGGAATCTATACATATGGATGTTGCAACACTAACCTGAAGCATCTAACATAGAAGCATTTTAGTTGCATCATGAGTGAGAAAAGGGTGTATCCTAGCGATATTTCAGGGGTGGAGGTGGCAAGACATAATGAGGGCTTGAATGTTAGGACTGAAGAAAAGGGCATACAGTAGTCAAAGATGACCCCTAGACAGTCGGTTTGGTGTGTTGTTGATATTGTGGTATTATAGACAGTGTTGGAGAGTTTGAGCGTAGTGGTGACAGTGGATAGGGGAAAGATTATTGATTCTGTTTTTTTGACATATTAAGCTTCAGGTAACGGTGGCCCATCCATGAGGAGATTGTGGATATACAGGTGGTGACATTGGACAAGAGAGAGGGGGAGACGTTAGGGGAAGAGAGGTAGATTTGGGTGTCATCAGCATAGAGATGATACTGCAAGCCAAAAGATTGTATTAATTCAACAATAGAAGATGTATAGAGTGAGAGGACAGAAATCAAAGGACAGAGCCTTGTGGAACCCCAACAAAAAGAGGGAGTGAAGAGGAAGAGACCACAGAGAAGGAAACACCAAAAAAGCAGTTTAGTAGGTAGGATTTGAACCAAGAATGGGTTCAGAGACTAATGGGTGTCATGGAGAATTCACAGCGAGAGTCAGGGAGAGTAGTAATACCAGATCAATAAGGGTGTTCCTTTGTAGCTGGAACCAGGGGGCCAGATAAGGGGAGTAATTTAGGAAGAGAGCTCAAAAAAGAGCAGGCAGATGGGGTAGTCAGACATTCCAAGGTCAGGGCAGGTGGTGGCAAACAGAAGAGTAGTCGATCTAGCCAAAGGTCAGAGCAGGGAGCAAACAGCAGAGTCATAGGACACACTGAAATCAATAACAGGATTTTGCAAGAGCCAGTGTAACAAAAAAACTGGCTGCAGGATAGCAAGCTTTTTGTGAAGCACTAGAAGTAAGGACAGGTAGCTTTATATAGGCCGTGGGAAGGTAGGTGGTGTAGTCAGTATAGCATTCTACTTAGGGCCTGTATAGAAGGACACGGTCCTTGCATGCATGCAGATCCTTATAATTGGAGTCTACAGTATGGTGTGCCAGACAAAGGATGATCAACAGTGTCAAAGGCAGCATAGAGAATTAGCATAGATAATTAGTAAGGATAAATTACCCTTAGAATTAGCAATGAGTATATCGTTGACCACTTTTGTTTGTGCTGCCTCGGTGGAGTGTAGAGGGCGGAAACCTGATTGCAGAGAGTTAAGCAGGGAATTGGAGGAGATAAATTAATTCAAATAGCTTCTGAAGTAAAATCTTCACAAGCTTCTGAAGTAGTTTGGAGGCAAAGGGGAGAAGAAAGAAAGTACAATAGTTAGACAGGCTGGATCAAGAGAGGGCTTTTTTAGCTTGGGCATTATGACTGAGTGCATTTTGAAGGAAGATGGGAATGTACCAGAGATGAGAGGTTAAAACGGTGAGTTACGGTTGGGCTTACTGAGCCAGAGAGGGAACAGACGAGATGTAAGGGAATAGGATCAAGGGAGCAGGTTGTAGAGATGATGAGAGGTGCACGGAGAAGAGAGTTAAAGGTGGAAAAAACTCATTGAGGGTTAGAGGGCAGAGTTAGTGTGAGAGAAGAAAAGTAGTTGTGAAGGGGGCCTATAAGGGGGGCCTATAGTCCTCTATGTAAGTTTCTGTATAGGAGTGTAGATGTACAGTAGGTGTTGTGGAGGGTACAGAGAGTAGAGTGAGGCTAAAGTTTAGCAGGTGATGATCATAGAGAGGAAAGGGAGAGTTAGGGGAGTTAGAGACAGAGTAGCAAAGGGAGAAAAACAAATGAAGGAAATGTCCCTGGCAAGTGTAATGATCGGGCACAGGCTCCACCCCAGTGGGCAACTGCTATCTGGGAGCAAAGATCAGGCCTCACACGCGACATATCTCTCTTCACCCGGGAGTTTGAAGGGTCTTCGACACTCCAGGACTTAAGGTAACGGCTTATTCTTCCCTCCTGCATATTTCTTATGGCAGTTGAACTGTAGCCCGGTACGCAGTTGAATTCAGGACACTCGCCGCAGAGACCAGATGGAATGACGAAGCACTGATAGCAGTATTTTGGCAAGGCCTTACGGAGAACTTCAAGGATGAACTCTCCACGCTGGAACATTCTGTAGGGTTAGAGGATCTCATCACCCTATGTATCCGCATGGACCTTTGTCTACAGGAAAGTAGAGCTGAGAAGATCAGCTCAGATGAAGTACACAATCTTTTCATACTCGTTCAGTGTCTCCCATTACTGACTATTCCCTTGATCCAGAGGAGGCAATGCAGCTCTGGGGTAATATCCTATCAACAGCGAGAAGCAGAGCAGACGCAATTCCGGTCTCAGTATGTATTGCGGTATCGCCGGACATCAAGCTCTCCTTTGTCCCAATAAGTCGGGAAACGCCAAATCCCGGTGAGAGATAGGAAAATCACGCTGGGAACATTACATACTTTCCCCTCTTGTCTACCTACAAGGTTGCTGCTGTCTATCAAGTTGACTGGGAAATCCTTTTTGGTCAAGGCACGGGCATTTATGAACTCCGGGTAAGGCGGTACCTTCATCCTTAAGCAATGTTTAGTACAATCTGACTCATTAGTTTCAGAGATATGTTAAAATGAACCTATTAATTCATAGGTCTGTGTTTTGCTGAAGAAATTTAGTGGAATTTGATATTCTATAAGACACAGTAGTAACCAACTGATTTTTGTAATGTATTTATGCTAGGGCTAGTAATTTCATATACATATCTGAGCAGGTCAATTTTGTATGCCATTGAGGCTCTGGTTGCAGGTATTAAACTAGAGAAGGTTACTTTGTAAGAGGTGTTTTTCGTCCCTTGAATATTACCAGACAGGTTTATATAGTTACCACCTAGGACTGTTTTTTTTTTTAACTTTAGTTTACTCACCCATATAAGCAGCATATTTTACATTGATCATGATTAAATTATATGTTTTAACTTAAGTTCATCAATCATCAATCATCAATTATGTGGTGCTCCGATAGGGAGACTTTTCTGTGGTATTTTTCTGTACTATATGCTTGGTACCTTCATCAACCAGGGTTTCGTGGGGAAACATGGCATCCTGTTGGTACAAAGAAAATCTCCAGTAGCTTTGGAGGCAATCGATAGCAGACTGTTACTGTCATTTAATTTCCTTAGAGACGGCTCTACTACAGTTGGAGACAGGTACGGACCATACGGAAAAGATTCAACTCAACATAATCCACTGCCCCAATATTGATGTAATTCTGGGGTTACCATGGATCCAACTTCATAACCCTTTCGTGGATTTGGCGGAGTCTCGACTCGTCCATTAGAGTTTATGATGTCTAAAGAACTGTTCCATCCCTTCCCAAATGCTTTCTGGGGTTTCAGTACCATCCGTGGTGAAACCCAATCTACCCAGCATCTACGCCACTTTTCGGGATGTATTCAAAAAAGTTTAGTCCGAGGAGTTGCCACCACATCGATCATTTGACTGTCCCATTGATCTTTTGCCCGGGTCGGTGCCTCCCAGAGGAGGCTCATATCCACTGTCACCTCCGGAGAATGACTCCACGAAGGAGTACATTCAAGAAAATCTTCAGAGGGGATTCATCCAGGTCTTATTCTCTTGCTGGCGCTGGTTTTTTTTGTTAAAAAAAGTGCAGTGACTTCCGAGGACTCCATAAAATCACGGTAAAAAAAATCGATACCACTTATTTCTGAACTATCTGACAGGTTGCAAGGAGCCTTCTATTTTCACCAAATTGGACTTACGAGGGGCTTATAATTTGGTGAGAATTCATCAGCGAGACGAGTGGAAGACGGCTTTCAACATGCGTGATGGACTCTACGTATATCTTGTTATGCTATTCAGACTCTGTAATGCCCCGGCGGTATTTCAGAACTTTGTGAGCAAGATATTTAGGGATCTCCTCGACAAATTTGTCATTGTATACCTGGATAATATCCTGATTTTCTCAAAATCAGCACAAGAACATACAGGCCATGTGATGGAGGTTCTAAGATGGTTGTAGAGAATCATCTGTTCGCAAATCTAGAGAAATGCCAATTCCACAAATCCAATACCTTTTTTCTGGGATATATCATCTCTGATACTGGATTAGCAATGGATCCAGCCAAAGTCAAAGCTGTTCTGGAGTTGCTGCCTCCTCTCAGCCTGAAAGCTGTTCAGTGGTTCCTAGGATTTGCAAATTATTACTGACGATTTATCCAGAACTTTTCATCCGTCCTGGCACCTATCACCGCATTAACAAAGAAAGGGGCGGACCCTTCTCAATGGTCTGCGGAGGCAGCAGATGCATTTGACAGACTTAAAACAGCCTTCTCTTTGGCTCCAGTTCAGGTGCACCCACATCCCACTTTATCCTTCACCCTAGAGGTAGACGCATCAGATGTGGGGCTGGAGCAGTACTATCTCAGCTGGAAAACCAAAGGTCAAGTTGCACCCTTGTGCATTCTTCTCCAAAAAATTCTCACAAGCCGTACGGAACTAAGACATGGGCAACTGAGAACTCTTGGCCAAAAAATGGATTTATAAAAATGGAGATCCTTGCTGGAGGGTACAGAAAATCAGGTTACTATACTCACAGATCACAAAAACATCTTGTATACATCAAGGGTGCCCATCGATTGGGGTCACGACAAACGCACTGGTCATTATTCTTCTCTTGTTTCATTTTTATTATTTCTTACCTGCCAGGGTCCAAGAATATAAAAGCGGATGCTCTTTCTCATCAGTTCCTGGTCAATGACACTGCAGAGGACCGTGAAGGACCCATTCTTCCTCTGTCGCGCATCATCTCGGCTGCTACTTTTGACTCTCTAGAATACATAATTCTGGACCAATCCCTAATTCCAGAAGGCCTCAAGGTTCCAGAGGGATGCCTTTTTGTTTTGCCAGCCTTTCAACTAAAGGTCATGCAGTGAGGCCATAGTTTCAAAAGCTTGGGTCATCCTGGAGAAAGAGGACCATGGATTTACTGGAATAGAAATTCCGGTGGCCTGGATCCGGAAGGATGCTAAGAGATTTGTGTCCTCTTGCCCTGTCTGCGCCTGGACCAAAACACCCAGGAGGCATCCTACAGGGTTATTACAAACTCTCCCGATCCCTGACTGGCCATGGACTCATATTTCTATAGATTTTCTGAGGGAGGGCATGGCAATGATCCTGGTGGTCGTGGATAGGTTCTCCAAACAAGCTAATTTCATCCCTCTGAAGGGTTTAACTAATGTCGCTAAACTTTCTGAGGTATTAATTCGGGAAATATTCCGACTCCATGGAGCTCCTCAAATAATCGTGTTGGATCAGGGTTCTCAATTAATTTCCAAATTCTGGAGGGCTTTCTGTAGTACCGCACTATTCTGTTCTCAAAAAAAAAAGTTAGCGCTAATCTGAAACACCTGGAAAAGGCCAGCAGCCTGGGATATAACTCTGACACCCAAGGTCAGATATGGAAAGAAGGGAAAGTTATATCTATGGTGATTGGCCCCAAGGATACTAAATAAAAAAAGGATATATACAACCAGATGGAGGGTGATATCCACTTGGGTTCTCCTCGTGTCGACGATCAATCATGTAAAAGATATAAAAAAAACATAGTGTAATACAGTAACTAACAGACACATAAAACACCACTAACAAATGCTAAGACCAACAAATGCTGAGACAAACAGATGACTGGAATAAATAAAAGGCATTTAATACAACAACTAATTGTTCAATAAAAATGAAAACACACAATAATGAAAGTCACAAGTGCCCTCCAGACACTAAAAGGTGTCCACCGCCTTCAACCTTTTGTTTTGTTTTAATTTTTATGTTTTTTTTTATATCTTTTACATGATTGATCGTCGACACGAGGAGAACCCAAGTGGATATCACCCTCCATCTGGTTGTACAGTATATATCCTTTTTTTATTTAGTATCCTTGGGGCCAAGCGCCATAGATATAACTTTCCCTACTATTCTGTTCTCGCTACTATTTTTGTGGAACTGTTCCGGTGTATTGTGCGTGATACTTAACTGATGGAGCTGGTCAGACGCAGATGAAGTACCACATAGGGTTCGTGGATTTCGGGAAGAAGTTGTTGGCCAAATCACAACTCATATCCACCACATGTATCAAGATATCATCTTGTAAGTAGGCATTTTCATGTCCCTGTGGTGGAGGTGCCCACTGTCTCTGTCTACTGTACAATGGTGTGTTCCGTTTGTTTTTTGCAAAAGGAGGATAACCATCGACAAGGAAGTTCCGTCTGGATTGCATCAACGGACTGAACTTTTTGGGACTTGAATCCTCTTTGGACATTCTTATGAACAGTGGGAATTGGTATTTATACCATCTTTATTGTGCCGGGGATTGCATTTCCTTTTCGTTTACTGCTTTCTAACACGTTCCCTGAGAGCACTTGTATATGAGGTTCCCCTTGGCAGCCATTCCTATTTGAATTATCCACAATACGGAATTTCTTCTGATACATTTATATATTTTCACATTTGAGTAATTGTTTGGGCACTAGGCACTGATTTACCTTATTGGGTTGTCATTTAGGTTAAGCGCTTGTTGTATGTTTTTAGTTAGTGGTTCTGTTATTATAAAATGTGCAGTGTCGGGAAATTAGTATGCCAACTCTTCCACTCTGTCGATTCCCTGGTCTGGGGGTATGGCTTAGACATAGAGAGACAAATATAGGATAGTGCAGAAGGAGAGGCAGTTTCTGAGGGCACGAGTCAGGTTTGTTTAAGGGCTAGAAGTTTGAGAGTTAGAAATTAATTTATTATTTCTGCCGGGCTTCCATTTTAACTCGATATTAATGGAGTTTAATGACTCCCAGCCAGTGAGTTTTATTATATCTGTATAGAACCAATACATATTGAACAGATGGTTATGGCATCTCTTCTAGCTATGTCAGGAACCAGTGATTAGTTTGCAATGAGTATTAAAGGGGTGCTTGACCATGCTAAACTGTATTAAAAGATACAAATGTGGGGGCGCATGCGCGAGGGCAGTGAGCATGGCAGCATAACTCTGTAGCTCCGTGCCCCGCTCTAATCAATAACAGTAAAAAAAAACGAAGAACTCGATTAAAAATGGCTTAATACGAGGCGCATGCGCGACGGATCGGGAAATGGCGGCTTAATTTGAAGGCTCTGCCAGTCCCCGGTGCAATTAAATAAATAAATACTTTAAACACCCGACTTAACACGGCGCAAAACACACCATACGAAGAGCTGAAGCGGCAGCTATGCCAATAACCCGGGCCACCACGAAAAGCACAAAGTGAAAGTCCCTAGACCTGAGATCCTACTTCTGGCATACCGAGCAGGCAAAGACCAGGGACGAGACGGCCATTTCAGCGGGCGGGAGTTCCGATACAGACTCCACGCAAGGAAGGGGGGACCCAGAGGAAGACGCGGAGATGCAGCCTGTCCTACGGAAGGACATGACAAAAATTTTAAAAGAAATAAAAGATTTTTTCCGTCATGAAATGGATGGGCTGCGCAAAGATATTCAGGGGACAGGAGAACGCACCCACGATTTGGAGCAGCAAATGGACATTTCTATGGAGTGTCACCAGCACACAGGGCAAGAACTTGCCCAAATAAAACAAAGGGTGTTGGAACTAGAAGAGAAGCAAGAAGATGGAGAAAATCGAGACAGAAGAAATAATATACGGCTGAGAGGCATACCTGAGGAAGTCGTGGACGTCGAGGACTTCGTGGGGAGGTGGATGGAGTCCCTCCTGCCAGATAAATCCCCTCTAGAGCTCCAGCTAGACAGATGCCACCATGCCTTGTGGGCGAAGCCTCTTCCCAACAACCCCCTGCGGGATGTCATCATGCGCATACACTACTTTAAAATAAAAGAGGAGATATGCAAAATCACCAGGGCATCCCCTACACTTCAATTCGATGGCGTGAAACTGTCAGTCTACCAAGACATATCCCCCACTACACTTAATAAAAGACGTTCCCTACAACCCCTAACAAAAGTGCTGAGGGATAGGGGCATACGCTACAGGTGGGTCTTTCCCTTTGGACTCCTCGTTATTAAAGATGGTAAGGCTCACAGCCTGCGGCATCTGGAAGAAGGGGCAGTGCTCCTAAAAACCTTAGGAGTCAAAGACACGCTCCCGCCGCAAGCAGAGCAGCGCCCGTCAGCAGAGACAACCTGGACAAAAGTGAACAGGGCTGCCGAGAGCAAGAAAGCCAAAAATAAAAATAAACCCTGTGTTGGAGAGTCTGCTTGATTGATGCCCTCCAGTTATATTCCCGGTGCTCCTGGCTTGTTGGGACGGCACATTGCCCCCTGGGGTGCCACGGGTGTTGGGTGCAGGCAAAAGTTTATGTTTAAATCCTGTTACCACTGCTTAAAGATATGTTGCTGCGCTGTCTCCATGTAAATCAACCTCCGGGAAAATCAAGAAAATGCCTGGTTTAAATACAGAGACAATGTACAAAAGATGGCGCCTCTTGGACCTGCCTGAGGAGACATCGTGGTGCCGAAGAAGAAGCGGGAACTCTTCGCGGGCTAACATGGTGCCCCTGCAAAAGGCGCGAATGGACGGCTGCAGAGAAAAGTGGGCGGTAAGGGAGGATGCAGAGGAGGAGTCACGGGAGGAGAGGAGGAAGAGGGAGGTCCCACTTACCCGATCCGACGACAAGTGGATCTGACATCAGAGTCAGGGGCCGGGCGACCGGAATTGACGTCACCGGTGGATCAACCCGGAAGTGGAGAGGGGGAATGGTGGGGTCTCGAGGCAGAGGTACGCGCATTCCTCGGCCGAGAGACCTGACCTCTCGCAAGGGGGGGGGGGGCGACCCGGGAGAGTGGATCGAGGGGAGGAAATATGAAGGTCAGTCAAGGATATGGCACAGAGCACCAGGTACTACAACCAGCAGGCGGAAAACGGATAGAAATACAGGGGAAGATAGTAAAGAGGGGGGATGAGGAGGACAAGGGAGAAGAGGGTAACGGCAAGAGGGGAGAGCAGAAGATAGAGAGGGATAGGAAGGGGAGGGGGGGAGAAAGGGTAAGGCGAGGTGTAAGGAGAAGGGGGAAGAAGAGGTACGGATCAGGGGGAACACAGGAGGGTTAGGAGGGGAAAAGGGCGGGGGAAGAAAGCAAAATGAGAAACAAAATAAAACAAAGGGGATAGATAGTCAAACAGAATCGCAAATGGTTAGCGCAGTTGGTTAGTTAACACATAAGGTTATACGTTTGGGAGTAGGACATACAGCTACGAATTAGGGTTTTCCAGGATTGCTGGGTGTAAGGAGCATGCAATTGCATGTATTACAGGAGTATTTAGTTTTGAACACTATAATGATCCATAGCGCAGGGGGTTGGGCGGCTGCCCCGCTCTCCTGGCAGTAGGCATGGGCCTAGACCACACTGATCAGGGAACATCTAGGTTAGTGGGGAAAGTCCCGGGGAATGTGGACCTCCTACAGAACTGGAACCTTCATGGAGGAACTGTGCGTTGGATGCAAGGGCACGGGGTCCCTGGGCGCATGAGCTCGGACCTGCAAGGTCTAGCATGAGCTCAGAACAGTTGTTGATTATGTTGTTTATGATGATGTCTATACTATATGTTGTGCTGTCTTCCTGGTATGTATTTGTGAGTGTCTCCCCCCCCTCCTGTCCCGACCCCCACATGGACCGATCATTGGATCAACTGGAGCTACGCAGCCCAGCGGCAACTCAGCCACCGTCCGGCAAAGTCACCCGTACCAGTACACAGAATGGGGTAAGCAGACCTATCCACACATCACAATGTCTGTAAACTGGTTATCTCAAAATGTGAAAGGCTTTAACAGCCCGCAGAAGCGGAGAGTTGCCTTTTCTGAATACAAGAAAAAAAGGATAGATGTCCTGTTTCTGCAGGAAACCCATTTCAGAGCCAGACACAACCCCAGGTTTTTAGACGCCCAGTACCGACAGTTTTATCTAGCATCAGCAAGAGAGAAAAAAAGGGGTAGCTATACTTCTACATAATAGTTTCCCATTCAAAATAGATACAATTAAAAGAGATGTAGAGGGTAGATTTCTTATTCTGGTAGGGACAATACAAAATAGTAGTCTGACCTTGGCCTCGGTCTATGCCCCATGCGAGAATGACCCACAGTTCTTTCAATCTTTCTTTGCACTCCTAAACAGGGTCGCGGAGGGCAGCAAAGTGCTCGCAGGGGACCTTAATAAACGATTAGACCCACACATGGACAGAAGACAGACGAAACATAGAGACAGAGCGGAAGGGGTCACAGCACTCCGCCAGGGGATCAGAGAGAATCAACTGGTGGACATTTGGAGGGAACAACACCCTGGGGAGCGGAGTTACACATTCTACTCAAACCCACACGACAGTTACAGCAGGATCGATTTTTTTTGGTGTCAGCTAGATTGGTCCCCCAGATCACCTACTCAGGGATCCATAATATTTCATGGTCAGATCATGCACCAATTGAGCTGAGGTGCTCCCAGATCAAACTGGCCAGCCCGGGAGCAAATTGGAAACTAAATGAGTCTTTACTCAAGATCCCAGAGACCGCGCAACAAATTAAAGATGAGATCTCACAATTCTTTAAAACTAACACCGGCAGTGGGGAGTCCCACGTCACCTTGTGGGAGGCTCACAAGGCCACTATGCGAGGGGTTCTGATAAATATAGCAGCGGGTAAGAAAAAAGCGAGGGAAGCTAAAACAAAGATGCTAAGGGAGAAGCTCCATGAGCTCTCTATACAGCATACCCAATCCGGTAGAGCCGACACATTGAAGGAGTTGAAGGACGTAAAAATAGAACTTAACCTCCTCCTCACCTCCCAGGCTGAGAAAGCATTGAGTTGGACAAAGAGGAAATTTTTTGAAAAATCGAACAAGCCAGATACCATGCTAGCTAGGAAAATTTGCAATAAACAACACAACTACACAATCCATGCGATTAAGACTAGAACGGGAGAGTTAACAGCCAATCCCAAACACATAGTCTAGGAGTTTAGAGCTTACTACGCAAAGTTATACGATGGCCAGAAGGTACGACACAACGCTAAAACAAGTAAGGCTTTAGGCGAATTTTTAGCCAAAGCGGATCTACCAAAACTAACAAGGTTGGAGCGGGAGTTCCTTGGAACGGAGTTTACAGCAGAGGAACTACAAGAAGTAGTTGCTAACCTTAAACCTGCAAAAGCTCCAGGCCCCGATGGATTTTCTAACTTGTACTATAAAAAATATATAGGAATCCTGTCCCCGCACTTACTGAGGATGTTCAACCATATTCTAACAGGGGCTCTTTCTCGGACATGATGTTGCAGGCGTCCATCAAAGATCCCACCAATTGTCCAAGCTATCGGCCGATATCGCTGATTAACTCAGATATTAAAATTTACTCCAAATTACTGGCCAATAGATTGAGTTCAATTCTGCCTAGGCTGATTGACCCAGATCAAGTTGGCTTCATAGCAGGTAGGCAAGCGGCCGATAACACTAGAAGGATAATCGACACTATAGACTATATAAATGCCAACAAGATCCCGGGGATAATTGTAAGCTTAAACGCAGAAAAAGCCTTTGACAGAATTGATTGGCCCTACCTGGATGCCACGCTTGTAGCATTTGGAATGGGGGACACGGTAGCATGGGCAATCAAAACGCTGTACACTAATCCAACAGCGCGGGTAATCCACCAAGGGTACCCGTCAGACTCGCTGCAAATCAAGAGTGGTACAATACAGGGCTGCCCACTTTCACCTCTGTTGTTCGCCCTATGCATGGAACCACTAGCAAACCATATTCGCAGTAATAAAGACATCACAGGAATCCAAATCCAATCTCAGGAGTACAAAACCGCGTTATACGCGGACGATGTTATCCTGACATTGTCAAAGCCCCTGGTCTCCCTACCCAACCTCTTTGACCTCCTGGATAAATTCAATTCGGTCTCAGGGTTCAAAATCAATCAAACAAAATCAGAGGCGCTGAACCTGAACCTCCCTAAAACTACCGAAAAACTAATAGAGATTAACTTCAATCTAAATTGGCAACCCAAGATGATTAAATATCTGGGAGTGAATCTCACAAAGGAGGTTAAATTACTATATAAGGCAAACTACCCCAAACCCTTACAATCTTTGAGAAGGGAGCTGAAGGAATGGGCGACATACGGTATCTCCTGGGTTGGAAGAGTTTATAGCGTTAAAATGAACCTTCTGCCCAGACTCTTATATCTTTTTCAGACACTCCCCATACCCATAGATAGAACGGACATAAGGGACTTACAAGCCCAGATCTTTAAATGTATCTGGAATAACAAGAAAGCCAGGATACCAGCAGCAATACTGATGAAACCCAAAACAGCAGGCGGACTGGCGGTACCTTGCTTGTTCTCGTACTATAAAGTGGCATAATTGAGCCAAATTATCCAATGGCACACAGATCCGAAACGGCGTAGATGGGTGGAGCTGGAGGGCGAGCTGTGTGCCCCTTGGACATTCAGTACCTGATATGGTATCCAAAGTCTAGACTAAAGAAAATCTCGAGACCGCTCTCCTCAATGACCACGTCAATCTCGGTTTGGGAGGCCACCAAATTTAAATGTGCCTTAACCACGCGGAACTCGCTGATGACACCACTATTTGGCAACCCTGATTTTGCTCCGGGGCTGGACGATGGACACTTTATACTCTGGAAGCAGAGTGGGTACGGGAGGCTGAGGGATCTGGAAGGCATAAGCACTATTCAAACATTCACGCAAATTCAGGCCGACAAAGGCATCCCCAACACAGAATTTTTTAGATTCCTCCAGATCCGGGCATTTTACACCAAATATAAGAACCGTCCTAAAAGAATGACGAATTTCGAATCGCTCTGTGCACGTGGGCACAACACCTCAGGACTTACATCTAGACTGTATAGAGAAGTAATCGATCCTGGGGTTGGACCCAAGCCACGTCTTGACTACATGACCCAATGAGAGAGGGACTTGGAGGAGACATTAGTGGACGAGGACTGGACAGACATACTTGAGCCGACAGCAAAAACCTCGATCTGTACGACGTTGAAGGAGAACTCATATAAGGTATTAATGAGGTGGTATCTCACTCCAGTTAGGTTGTCGAAATTTGTCACGGGTTACTCCCCCTTGTGCCCTAGACAATGTGGAGAGCCCGGAGACCTGCTGCACATGCTGTGGTCTTGCCATCGACTGCGCCCAACATGGGAGCAGGTTCAGAGTTGGCTGGAGAGGATCTTGGGCCTCGAAATTCCTCTAGATCCCTGGCTATTTCTCCTAAATAGGCCACTAGAGGGCCTGTCGAGAGCAGGAAACAAATTGGTCGCTCATTTCGCGACGGCGGTGAGGTGTGAGACGGCAGCATTGTGGAAGCAAAATACAACTCCATCATTAGAAAAGATTCAGAATAGAATTTGGTTCGTCTGCCAGATGGAGAAATTGACAAGTTTGGTCAATGACAGTGGCTCAAATTTTCAAAAAGTCTGGTTCCCCTGGCTGGCACAGACTGACATTGTAGGGGTGAGCAATGCCACCATTTGGCTATAATAGTGGAAGGTGAGTTCTCCTAGAATGCGTTCCAGAAGCTAGTGCAGTAGGTAAGAGCCCCATATACAAAATATTGCGTTGATGTGGAGGGAAACGCCCAACACAGGGTTGCAAAGTACGAGCCGAACGGTCTAATGAGATGCCAGAAGATGTGGAATAAGGGTCAATCCCCCTACCCACCCCCTCCCCTACCCCACCTTTGTCCCCCTTCTGTGTTACCCCCCCCCCCCCACATGTGTCTCCCCTAATGTGCCTCACCCCTCCCCCCCCTGAGTCTACGTTCAATGTGTATCAATATGAGTAAGTAAATGCGGCAGCTTTAGCTAATAGGGGCCAAAAAATGTTTTCACACTGCTGTATGCTTGGAAAATGAGGAAAATAAAAAGTTGAAAAAAAAAAAAACGGCTTAATACATATCATCTGCAAGATAACACAACAGAGATGTCTAAAAAGATACCCAAGACCCCCAGAAAGGAGGATTACCCGAATATTTCGGGGACGAGAGATCGCGCAGAGCAGCCATAGTCATGGCACCCGCCTCCCGCACAGGCTCCGAGTCGGAGGGTGAGGGAGATGCAGGGGAAGATCAAGGAATGCTCCCGGTACGTCGCTGCGATTTTGAACGGCTTTACACTGACTATGCTACAAGCCGAGATAAAAGCCCTGGTCAAAGAGGTGGGGAACCTGGGGGCCCGCACGCATGAACTGGAGGTGAAGGTGGACGCAAACACCAAAACCTCACAAAAGAATGCAAAAAAACCAGCTGACTTACAATCTCAAATCAACTACGAGAGCGACAAGAAGACTCTGAAAACAGAGACCGCCGCAATAACATACGCCTCCGGGGGATCCCGGAAAGCATTGGGGACTGCGAGGAGTTCGTGGCACGGTGGTTCGAGCATCTATGCCCTGAAACCCCAAAAGACAGGCTGCTCTTGGACCGGTGCCACCGGGCACTGCGCTCCAGGCCCCAGCAGACCGAGCCGCCACGAGATATCATAGTGCGCCTGCACTACTACAAAACTAGAGAGGAGGTGCTGCAGCGTGCTAGGAATGCACCCCTCTTGGAGTTCGAAGGGGCAAAAATCGCCGTATTCCAATATATATCCCCGTCCACACTGGCCCGTCGCAGGGGTCTGTGGCCCATCACAAAAGTGTTGCGGGATAACACGATCCGTTATCGTTGGACATTCCCATTCGGCCTCCAGGTGGTACGCAATGGCCGCCCAATAAGTATGAAGTCTCCAGATGAAGGGCCCGGGTTCCTATGGAAACTAGGGCTGCAGGTGGCCCCCACAGAAACAGACGCAGGAGATACAGCCCCAGGCCCCGCGTGGACCACAGTAAGAAATGCGGCCAAAACCGGGACCGACCAAGGATGAGAGCATGCCAACAACATCTCATTTCCTAAGCTGTTATAAGTTTTAAAGTTTGCCGTTCAAATTATTAAAAAGTGCACCGAATCCCCGAACATTTAACAAAGGAGCCTATGTACCGTCAACCCCGGGAGTGTTGGAACTGGAAGATGGAATCCGGCTTGCTATAAGTCACACATAAGAATCACCTGTAAATCTACAAGAACTTACCTCGTGGTTATTGAATGGCCGCTAAGATGGCGACATGGAGGCCCCCACCGTGAAACGCAGAACGTGGATGGCAGGTAGGCGGGAAACACTGCCAGGGCGGGAAAAATACCTAGACAGGAGGAGCAGCCGCCGACACATCCTCTCTGCTGGGCCACCCTCTTCAAAATGGCGGCGGGGGAAGAACGTCACAGGAAGGGGCGGTCCGCGGGGCGGCCATCTTGGCGGTGGCGAAAGTCACGGGGCACGACGACAGGACGCACCGGCAGAGAGCGCAGCACCACCAATCATACCCTACACAGCGACGGAGCATCAGCAGGCAAACAACCATCAGCCGGCCAGAGCATCCCTGCCCCCATGCAGAGACACAGGATGACGCCTTAAAGCCCCAGAAGACAGAAAAGGAGAGGAGATCGCCGTGCGGATCACACCGGAGCCCAATATGTGTTTGGACAGCAACGAAGAAGAGCGTTTCCTTTACTGTACAATAAAAGCCCCGAGCAAGGACTACCAGGCCCAGGCAAAAAGGAGTGCATTAGAGCGATAGAAGAAAAGAGTAGGGAGGCAAGAGAATAGTCCCAGGGCAGACAAGGGCAGAGCAGAGGTGTATGAAGTAGGTAGACAAGAAGGTAGGGGGAAGTGTACTGGAGAGCAGGATTAGGTATGTTACAGGATGAGAAGGGATGGGGGATGTGAAGATGGGGGGTAGGTCAAAGAGATAGGTGAGCAGAGGAGGGGCTTAGAGATGAGGATGAAGGTGATGTATGTGAAGAAGGAAGAGTAATGTTGATGAGAAGGGAAAGGGAAGTGACAAGATAGATGGTAGAGATAGGTAGGTGAGTGGGGGGATAACAGGGGAAGTAGAACAGAGTCCAAGTAGAGCAGGGACTAGATAGGGGTTCGCACCAAAGAAAAGGCGAGAGTAGGTAACCCTACAACATCTCCAAAGGATCCAAGAGTAGAGCAGATTCTAACGAGGGGCTACACACCCACGGGCCCATAGTCCTGAGTTCGCCTAGGTATACCAAACACAAAACACTACTCCCAGGGGAGGTCTAAAAAAACTAGGCCTACATAAAACAAACTATGGGGGAGGTAACCAACCGGAGTAGATCTCCACACAAGGCACAACAACTACAGGGCGCATACACAGCAATAGAAAGAAGGCAGTAGGGTTTCACCGAGAAGAGGGGTGGTATTTGGCCGACACTCAGGTTAATGCTCGGGACAAGGGGAACGATGCACGCCAAAAGTTTTTCAGTTTTTTGTTTTAGATAACTGCTGGAGCGGACACGGGCAGCGGGGTCCGAGCCTGCCCTGGTTTCCGCATGAGCCTCACGTCGGGACCAGTTCGAACTTCGTTCCAGGTCATTGGCGAAGTCCTTTGGGAGGGGATAACGGTGCGGGAGGGACGCCAGAGAGGGTCGCTTCTGGCCCCTTACACTGTTCACCCAGGGGCGATGATCTCAGGGTCAGGGCACAGGTGCCAGGGCCTTGGGATCACAGTTTATATGGTTCGTTTATGTTTGTCTACATGTCTCCCTCCCCACCTCCCTGTTGTGTCAACCTTTCCCTACTTCAGCACGCAGAACCCTCGGGGTTGGAGGAACCACACCATAACCATGGACGTGGATGAGACCTCTAAAGGAACAGGCGCAAGAGTAAGAGTTACACCTGAGCCCGGAGCAGCCCCATATACATACAAGATGAGTAGCGAATTAGTTATGATTTCTCATAATGTTAAAGGGTTCAATAGCCCAACAAAGCATAGAATTGCATTCAAAGAATACAGCCGCAAGAAAGCAGACACCATCTTTTTACAAGAAATGCACTTCTCACAAACTAATCATCCAAATTTTTTAGATAAAAGCTATAGAACGGTTTATTTGGCCTCGGCCAATGCTAAAAAACGAGGGGTAGCAATTATATTACACAATAGGTTAGCACTATTGATAGATAAACAATACCCAGACAAAGAAGGACGATTTCTAATCCTGATGGGCTCAATCCAGGGCCAGCCGCTCACGTTAGCCTCGGTATACGCCCCATGCAAACAAAACACAACATTCTTTACCCATCTCTTTGATAAATTACATAGTGTTGCAAAGGGGAGTATTTTCCTAGCCGGAGACCTCAACCGCACCTTAGACCCTGACTTAGACAGATGCACGAGACTTAACACTCCCCACAAACAGGACCTACTAACAATACATAAGGGCCTACACGACTGTCAGCTTGTTGACGCCTGGCGAGAACAACACCCAGACGCCCGAGAATATACCTTTTTCTCCCACCCCCACAACCGATACAGTCGGATAGATTACCTCCTAGTGTCTTAAAGAGCGGTTCCAGTGGTCGGCCACACAGAGATTCATGGAATTTCGTGGTCAGACCACGCACCAGTAGAGCTGAGGTGCACATTAGCAGCACCAGACAGACCTGGAGCAAATTGGAAGTTAAACGAGCTCCTACTAAAAGCCCCCGCAACTGAACAGGAAATAGGAGAGAGGATCAAGGAATTCTTTAGGGAAAATGAAGGCAGCGTGCCATCACATGCCACGCTCTGGGAGGCCCATAAGGCTACACTCAGAGGCATACTGATGAATATAGCCAGTAGGAGAAAAAGGAAAAAAGATAAAGGAACTGCAGGCGAAGCTAGCACACCTTACTGCACAGCATTCCATTAATAAGAGTCAGACCACGTGGCAAGAATTGTCTGATACTAAAGCGGCCCTTAATTTGGTGCTATCCTCCCAAGCTGAAAAGGAGTTGGCATGGTCCAAGCGCAGATTTTATGAGAAAGCCAACAAGCCAGATACCTTGCTTGCCAACAAGCTCAGAAACAAGCTTCCAAATTTTCGTATCGCGTCCATCAAAACACAGGGGGGGGACCTTACCTCTGATCCTAGACAGATAGTGGAAGTGTTCAAAAATTATTACGCGACACTATATGACGGAGATAAGGTCAACCACAATCAAAAAACAGCAGAGACGCTAGAGACATTTCTAACTGAGGCGAATTTACCGACCTTGAGCACGGAGGATAGGGAGGCACAACAAGGGGATTTTACCCTAGAAGAGCTAATAGAGGTAATGAAGACTCTTAAAACAGCAAAAGCCCCTGGACCAGATGGCTACTCTAATTTATATTATAAAAAATTCGGTACGATTCTGGCTCCACACTTGCTAAAATTATTTAATGGGATACTAGCGGGGAGCCCTTCCTGACGCAGATGCTCCAGGCGTCCATCTCACTGATCCACAAACCCGGTAAGGACCCGGTAGACTATAAGAGCTACCGGCCGATATCCCTGATTAATTCTGACATCAAAATCTTCTCTAAACTAATAGCGAACAGGTTGGGCATCGTCTTTCCTGGGCTGATACACCCGGATCAAGTAGGTTTTATTGGGGGCAGGCAGGCGGCAGACAATACTAGACGGATTATAGATTTGGTTGATCTGGCAAAAAAGAAAAATATCCCGCCAATGGTATTAAGTCTGGATGCCGAAAAAGCCTTCGACAGAATCGACTGGCCCTATCTAAGAGAGACACTGGGGGCGTTTAGCTTCGTGGGGCGCCTCCTGGAGGCAATACTAGCCCTCTAAAATGGTCATACAGCAAGAGTGAGACACCAGGGTTTCCTCTCGGAGGTGTTTAACATCCGTAGCGGGACATGTCAGGGGTGCCCTCTATCACCTCTGTTATTCGCTCTATGTATAGAGCCCCTAGTGGCCCATATTAGGTTAAGCCCAAATGTAGCAGGGATAGAGGTGGGAGAGCAGACACATAAAGTTGCGTTATACGCAGACGATGTGATTTTAACGCTGTCAAAGCCGCTTAAAGCCTTGCCCAACGTTTTTGAGATCTTTGGAACTTTCAACATGGTTTCGGAGTTTAAAATTAACCAGACCGGGTCTGCTAGTGGAAGAGCTCCCGGCGCCCTCACCAATACAGACATCAGAATAAGCTTATCCCACACCTCAAAAACCCCGAAAATCGTCCCCACACCGAGAACAAACACTGGAGAGATGGCAGGGAAGCCGCAGAGAAAGAGCCAATGCCCCGTCACCAAGTTCTTCCCTCCGGCGCAACGCCTAGCTGAGATCAACCCCGAGGAGCAAGATGGCGCCGGTGAAGAACCAGAACACGAGGTGCGCAGCGGCCGACAGAGCCCGACTGACTCAGATCCCCCCGTCTTAAATAAAGATTTTTTTGACGCTTTAATTATTAAAATGAGGAGAGGAGTTCAGGAGGACACGGAAAAGGCCCTCCAAACCATCCGAGCAGAAGTGGAAGCACTGACGGAGCGGACAGAAGATCTGGAAGTAAAGATGGAGGTAGTCTCAAACGAGCAGGCTGAGACTCACGAAGAGGTTCTGAGATGCGGAGATGCGATCCGACACATACAAGACAAACTAGAGGATATGGAGAACAGGGAACGGAGGCAGAACATCCGCCTCAAAAATATCCCTGAAACTATCACCCACGAAGAACTCCAACCATACCTCCGCAGACTCTTCCTGCAGCTCGTCCCTGATCTATCAGATCACGACCTACACACAGACCGTGCCCACAGAGCCCTGGCCCAGAAATCATCGGACCCAAACCGGCACAGAGATGTGGTGCTGAGAATGCACGCATACTCTGCTAAAGACCGCATCATGACAGCGGCCAGAGAACTGAGAACGGTGACCATGGATGGGGTACAAATCCAACTCTACAACGACCTCTCCCAAATAACAATGAATAAAAGAAATGCGCTGCGCCCACTTACCTCCTATCTCAGGGACCAGGGGGTAAAGTATCGATGGGGATTCCCCTTCAAACTAGTGGTGCTCCGCAATGGCCGCCACCACACAGTAACAACCCCTGAAGGCGCTAAGGACTTTCTGAAAGCGCTGGGGATCCCTCTCCCACCGCAGAAGAGCAACCGCCTCAGCACTGAGGAGACGCCGGAGATGACCCCCCAAGAAGTCCCCCGAACATCGGAGAGACTAGCGAGTCAGCGTCTCCGGTGAACCCTGAGGATCCAGCCAACTGCAAGACCCATGAAAACCACAAGAGGCCCCCACAGTCATCCCACACTGAACCAGAGGCCCTAAAGACATCAGCAAATACCCAACACAAGAACCCTCAATGAATAAAACAACCCTTTGGCCACGAGGTCCCCTAGATTACACCCCACGAAACTATCTCCCCCTTCCCGACCCCCCCCCAGCCCCTCTTTCACCCCTCACCACCCCCCCTCTTCTCCTCCCTCTCCCCCACCACTCTTCCCCCCCGCCACTATCTCCTCATAACCCACCCATACCCCCCTTCCCCCCCCCCTAGCCCCCCCCTCCCCACCCCCCTATACGCTAAATGTCCACTTACCTTCTCCGCCCCCTCCTGAGTCCGAGGGGAACCGAGGCTCCTCCCGCGGTGTCTCGGACAGCAGCGGGAAGAAACGGCATCCGCGATGATCCTTGCTGGGCGAGTCCCTCTCGCGTCACTCACGCGTCCCGGGGCTGCATCTACGGAGACCCAAGCACCGGAGACGCGGTCCGGCTGCTGCACACCTCCACAAGCACGTCCGGTCGGCGCTCCTGATGGACAAGAGGTGCACCGGATCCCCAACCTAAAGATTCCCGTGAATCAAGTCAGCAGAACCAGAGACTTCATCTATGGACACTGCATCCCGTGATCCGCTCCCAGAGGCATCCCCCCCCCCCCCTCCCGCAAGTGGCAGGTTGTATGAACAGAAATCTCCCCCCCCCCCCCCCCCCTCTCTCTCCTTCTCTCCCTACGATAAAAGTGATGTACCCGGATATCCCCCATGGAATCCCTACTACCCCAGCCTACCGCGACCCCCCCGAGCCACACCCCCCCCCCTCCCCCCGCCAAAACAAGGATGTATACCTTCAAGGTCTTGTCTCAAT
Organism: Ascaphus truei; assembly: GCF_040206685.1. Taxonomy (NCBI): domain Eukaryota; kingdom Metazoa; phylum Chordata; class Amphibia; order Anura; family Ascaphidae; genus Ascaphus; species Ascaphus truei. Next base: position 121,286,589 of record NC_134483.1, read on the forward strand.
TGTGCACCTCTACTGAAGCTCTCCCCCAGATCTATATGGCTCCCAATTGAACCCACAATTGTATGGTCCCAATTTGAACCACCCGGTCCCCCCTCCACCCCCTCCCCTCTTCACCCCATATATACACCCCCCCCCCCCCCCCTGAACTGGTCCGGAGCAGCACTAGACACTATAGCTCTCCCTATAGCAGTAGACATACTATAAAAATCTCAGTAAGTTACAACTATACACCCCCTAACAACGCCCCGACCCAAAACTAAGACCCCCTCGGAGGCTAACCCCAAACAATAGAAAAGGACATACATAATATGTCCCCCCTTCCCCCCCTCCCCTTCTACCCCCCCCCCCTCAATATCCAGACTAAACACCATGTTAGATACCCCCCCAAGTCTCCCTCCCGCCCCCCTCCCCGTCGCGGATAGCTCTCCCCCCCCCCTCACCTGCCCCCCTCCCACCTGCCCCCCTCCCACCATAAACGAAGACCTGTACTATGTTTAACCAGCTTGTATAGATATATGCCAATATATGAACAACTACTGATTGAATAGAAGAAAATTACATTCTGTAAGAGATTCCTCGGCCTAGGATTGAGATTCCTCCCGAATGCACTGTTTAAATCCCCTGTTAAGTACACGAACAATGTATGCTCCCCCCCCTGCCCCAGGGCGCCCCCCCCCACCTATCCCCCCCCTCCCCCCCCCCAGAGGAGAAATGTTTTATGTCGAACCAACATGTATTGTTATATACCAATGTTTGAATGTGTATATAATGAGCAGCTGATAATAGCAATGTACAAGGGAAACCTTGGCCTAGGATTGGGACCCCCCCCAGAGAGCAAGGTTTAAACTCGCTGCTAAATGTATGTATACTATATGCTCCCCCCCTCCCCCCAGAGGAGAAATGTCTTATGTCAACCCAACCTATACTGCTATATACCACCGTTTGATCGTATATCCTATGAGCAGTTGATACTAGCAAAGTACAAGAGAATTCTTGGACTGGGAGGAGGACTCCCCCCGAGAGCATTGTTTAATCTAGATGCTAATTATGTGTATACTATATGCTCCCATCCTCCCCCCCCCCCTCTCCCTAACTCTTCCCCACTCCCCCCCCCTACCCCGTGTACCCCTGCCCTCTACCCCCCCCCCCTCCCCCCCCCTCCCCCCCTATCCCCTCCCTCCTATCCCCTCACCCCCCCCCTTCCCCCCCCTCCTCCCACCTCCCTCCCCCCCCCTCCTCTCCCCCCCCTCCCCCCCTCCCCCCCCACCCCTACCCCTACCTCCCTCCCCCCCCCCCCACCCCTCCCTCCCCCCTCCCTCCTCCCCCCCTCCTCCCCACCCCTACCCCCACCGCCCTTCCCCCCTCCCCCCTCCCCACCCCCTCCGCCCTCCCCCCCTCCCCCCCCCCCCCTCCCCCCCCACCCCTACCCCTACTCCCCCTCCCCCCTCCCCCCTCCACCCCTCCCTCCCCCCAACCCTCCCCCCCAACCCTCCCCCCCCCCTCTCCCCCCCTCCCTCACCCCCCCCTTGCCCCCCCCCCCATCCACCCCCCCACCCCTCACCCTTCCCCAACAATGTTTACTAAAGATGTAAAAGATTGTCTATGGCCCAAACCAAAGGAGAGTAAGGCCTCCATAAGCCAGAGGTGCCCTCCCCTACAAGGGACCCCCCCCCCATAAGCAATGAGGTGGGGGTGCTGGACCCTTCTTTCTGGCTACGGTCCGTGAGTGACGCCCCGAAAGTTCTCCCAGGGGTTTTTATTCCCCATCCCCTTGACACCAAAATGTCAAGAGGAACCTTTTTCGGGCTCCAAGACAGCCCATTCTCTTTCTTGTCCTCCTGTGTCCTCCCCCCCCCCCACCTCTCCCCCACCACCCCACCCTCCCCCCGTCGACCTCCACCCAATTCCCCTTGTGGGACCACTAAAGACTACCCCCCACAGGCCCAAACAGACGCACGAACCAACCCTGACATGGGAACAATTCAGGGACAGGGGCTTACCCCTAAGACCCCCCCCCCACACTGATGGCATCGATCAAAATTATTTCCCTGAACGTCAAAGGCCTTAATTCGGTTCGCAAACGCAAACTAGCCCTTCAAGAATTTAAAAAAACTAAAGGGGATATAATTTGTATCCAAGAAACCCATTATAACAATGTAGACCCGCCAAACACATTTAAACACGTATACCCCCAGGCGTTTTTCGCTTCCTCCCCCAGTAAGAAAAGAGGGGTGGCCGTCCTGATTAAAAACAACATACCATTTGCCCTGACGACAGTAACTAAGGACCCCGAGGGACGGTACATACTCCTCCAAGGTACGCTTTCAGGCTCCCCCTTAGCCATCCTAAATATTTACGCCCCAAACGCCAACCAAACCCAATTCCTACAGAACCTCCTTAGCACCCTCGACCAACCGACGCTCTCTTCCCTTCTCCTAGTCGGAGACGTAAATATGGTACTTAACCCAGCCCATGACAGATCAGGCCAAACTACTGCCCCATATTCCATCCAACTACAGACAAAAGCCCAAAAATTTCAAGATATCCTCGGGGAGTACTCTCTGACAGATATTTGGCGAGCCCAGCACGTGGGTCAGCGAGACTACTCTTTCTACTCAACCCCCCATCAGTCTTACTCGAGGATCGACTATTTTCTGGGCACCAATAATGTACTCCAGGCATCCTCCCACTCCGAAATAGGCCCAATAACGTGGTCTGACCATGCCCCTATCGTACTCACCCTCTCTCTACCTTTCGTCAAGTCCTTAACATACAATTGGAAACTCGACGACTCGCTTCTCAACGATCCACTAGTAGTCAAAACAGTGAAACAAAAACTGTTCACCTTCTTCCAAATAAACAAAGGTTCAGTGCCCTCAGCAGCAACTCTGTGGGAGGCCCACAAAGCCACCATCAGAGGGGAACTTATATCAATAGCCTCCTACAAGAGGAAACTTAAACAGAGAGCCCAGAAGGAACTCACAGATAAAATCCTAGCGCTAGAGCACTCACACAAACAATCCCTATCAAAAAAGGTGTTCAGAACACTTGAGAAAGCGAGATCCGACCTAAAAGTGTTGCAACTTGACGAGGTAGAGAGAGCCCTGAAATGGACCAAACAGCGGTTCTACGATAGGGGCAACAAAGCGGACAAACTTCTGGCCTCCAAATTAAGAGGCTTGAGGACAAAGTCCCAGATCACAAAGATCAGAACTAAAAGCGGCCTAGTCTCCTATAACGAGAAGGACATCGCGAATGAGTTCGCAGAGTTCTACACAGATCTTTACAATCTCCACCCAACTAGCATGCCAAAAGATATCGCCAAAAATACATCCGACTATCTATCCAAATGCAACCTCCCATCCCTCACTCAAGAAGAACTTGAGTTCTTAAACAAGAAAATAACTCTAGAGGAACTAAAAAAAGCGATATCCTCACTTAAATTAGCTAAAACACCCGGACCCGACGGATTTTCCAACGGGTACTATAAAAAATTTGTAGGCCCCCTGTCCCCCCACCTCCTAGAAATGTACAACTCCTTTATGCAAGACCAACAGATCCCAGACACTATGTCAGCAGCCAATCTGGCTATTATTCATAAAGAGGGTAGAGACCCCCTTCAATGCGCCAGCTACCGCCCAATATCCCTCCTAAACTCTGACCTCAAACTTTTCAGCAAAATCCTAGCAAACAGGCTGAATCCTATTCTCCCAAGGCTAATTCATATAGACCAGGTGGGATTTGTGTCAGGAAGACAGGCCTCTGACAACACCCGCAAAATTATTGATATTATAGACCACGTGCACCTCAAACAATCCCAGGCCCTGATACTAAGTCTCGACGCGGAGAAGGCCTTTGACCGCATCAGATGGTCCTATCTAGACCAAACGATGCGCCAATTCGGCTTCTCCGGACCATTTCTTACCGGCGTCCGGGCCCTCTATACTAATCCAACAGCCCTACTAAAACTCCCAGGAGGCCGCTCCAACCCAATAAAAATTCAAAACGGCACCAGACAAGGCTGCCCCCTCTCCCCTTTACTATTTGCCCTATCCATAGAGCCCCTGGCCGCCCGAATTCGAACTGAACCCACTATTAAAGGTATCCCAATCGGAGACAGGGAATACAAAATATCCCTGTTCGCCGACGACATAATTCTCACTCTGTCAGACCCCCTCACCTCCCTCCCTAACTTAGAAAAACTCCTTGACGAATTTGGCCAACTATCAGACTATAAAGTCAATACTGACAAGTCAGAGGCGCTTAGCATCTCCCTCCCGAACCCCGTATGGTCAGCCCTACAACAGAAATTTAAATATAAATGGAACACCTCCCACATCAAATACCTCGGAATCAAAATAGCAAGTTCATATAACTCGCTGTATCAAATTAACTACCCCCCCCTCTTCCGCCAGATCTTAAAAGATCTTGAGACCTGGCTATCCCACCAGATCTCCTGGTTCGGAAGGATAGTATCCACCAAAATGAACATCCTACCCCGTTTGCTCTACTTTTTTCAGACCCTCCCCGTCCCTGTTCCACTAGCAGAACTAAGGAATATCCAGGCCCATATATTAAAATTTATATGGCAACAACGTAGAGCCAGGGTCCCACGATCGGTCCTATTAGCCTCGAGGTCGAGAGGTGGTCTGGGGGCCCCGGACATACTCCGATACTACCTTTCGGCCCAACTGAGGCAGGCGGTAGTATGGAACAGCTCCCCCGACTCCAATTGCTGGCTGGAGATCGAGACACACCACGCTTTCCCGAACCCCCTCCCGACCCTACTGTGGTCCCCAGCTCTCAAAAACAGGAAATCGTTGAGACTTGGTCTCGGGGCAATGAGATGCACGAGGTCGACATGGTTAAAAACCAAAGGGAAATATGGCCTAGCTTCAACCCCCTCTCAACTGACCCCCTTATTCGGGAACCCGGACTTCCCACCCGGATGCGCCCGATTCCAATTCAGCCAATTTCAAGGCTTAAACATCAGAGTGGTTGCGGATTTGCTGGAAAAAGATGAGGCCATGTCCCTCCCAGAATTAAGAACCACATTCACGTCCCCCAACTTGCCCATTTTCCAATACCTCCAGATCCGACATTTCCTAAGAACCCAATCCCCTACTCTCAAGTTCCCGCCGCGTTCTAGATTCGAGACCCTCTGCCTCAAAGGCAAATACCAAAAGGGCCTCATATCAGAAATTTATAAAACGCTCGAAGCATCTCAGCCCCCCCCTAACCACCAATACATGCAGAAATGGAATGAAGACCTAAACACCAACTTGGACCTTGAGGATTGGGAGGATATTTGGGAGGCAGCCACCAAAACCTCAATTTGTTCCGTCACGAAAGAAAACATCTATAAAATATTATTCCACTGGTACCTGACCCCGAGTAGACTGAGCCAAATCTACCCAGGCACTTCAGACGAATGCTGGAGAGGTTGTGGTCAAAGGGGGGACATGCCCCATATTTGGTGGACATGTCCGGAGATCCAAAGATTCTGGTCCCGGATCCAGGGCCTCCTGACCGAGACCCTGGATATAGAAATACCCCTGGACCCGCTGACCTACGTGCTGGGAAAACCAATTGACGACCTTCCTGCCCCGGCGGCCAGACTCGCGGCAGCAATACTGACAGCTGCGAGATGCTGTATCGCGGCGGCATGGAAGAAAATTAAAGCCCCCTCTAGAAGAACCGTGATTTCCAGAATAGACGGAATTATGAACATGGAAAAACTGACGGCAATGTTAAAGCAAAAAACCCCACAATTTTATTCTACCTGGGAACCCTGGATAGGGCTTCCAACCCCCACATAAACCCCTCAGCTACCCCCCTCCCCCCCCCCCCCTACGGCCGACGAACCCTAACCCCTCCCCCCCCCCTCTTTCTCCAAAGTCGTTCCCAACTATCCACCTTTCCTTCGTCTCCCCCTCTCTTTTTCACTATTGAAAGAAGGAAAAAGGGTTTATTGAGTGTCATTTACCCCTTCTATGCCATGTACATGCACTGCGCCGTATTTACAAGTTGGCCTGCGAGCCAGTATCGATAATATGTACCCTCGTGATGTATGACACCAATAAAGGAAAAATATTTACAAAAAAAAAAAAATTAACCAAACCAAGTCGGAGGCTCTTAACATCAACCTAACCAAACCAGTCGCAAAATTAATAGAACTCAACTTCAATTTCAAATGGCAGCCCTCCGCGATCAAATATTTAGGGGTATATATCACCAAGGAATACAATACATTATACAAAGCTAATTTCCCAAAGATGATGGGGAAACTGAGGGAGGATCTCAGGACATGGGCGGGCTACGGGATATCATGGTACGGTAGGATTAAAAGTGTCAAAATTAACTTACTGCCCAAAATGCTATATCTGTTTCAAGCCCTACCAATTCCGCTCATTTGGGCCGAGATCCTGGCCGTACAGGCCCACATCATCCAATTTATTTGGAACAAAAAAAGCCCACGAATTGCAAAACGCCTGCTGACAAAACCAGTGACGAAAGGGGGGCTATCGGTAGCTTGCTTGTTGGCATATTACAAGGCGGCACAACTATGCCAAATTGTCCAATGGCACTCGAACCCAGCCAAGAGAAGATGGGTAGCCCTAGAAAAGGAATGTTGTGCGCCAGTAGCGCTCCACGACCCGATTTGGCTCCCAAAACGATGTAAAAAATCAATCAAGACGCCACTCTGCGCAATCGCGAACTCGCTGGCGGTCTGGGAGTCATCTAAATTTAAAGCTAAGTTGACCACACAACAGTCATTGATGACCTCCCTGGTGGGGAATCCGGATTTTGCTCCAGGGCTGTTAGGCGACAAATTTATAAAGTGGACGCAGGCGGGATATCTAAGATTGAAAGACCTGGAAGGAAGGAAATTTATCAAGACGTTCAATATGATTAAGGATGAGAAAAAGCTACCCAACACAGAACTCTTTAGATTCCTCCAGGTCAGGGCATTCTATAATAAATTCCCAGTTCGTCCAGCACAAACTAATTTAGAACAGCTGTGTTCAAGAGAAACGTACACAAGGGGACTAACCTCTCAGAAGTACAGGGAGGTGATCTGTCCAACGACAGCAGACGTTCCCCGACTGAAATACATGCGACAGTGGGAGACAGATTTAGGAGAGACTTTAGAGGACGAGGAATGGGACCACATATTGCAAGCGGCTGCTAAAAGTTCAATATGCACCACGTTAAAGGAGAACGCATATAAGGTCCTAATGCGGTGGTATCATACCCCAGCAAAATTATCTAAATTTGTCAGGGGATACTCCCACTCTGCCCAAAACAGTGTGGGGAAATCGCTGACCTGAAACACATGCTGTGGTCCTGCCCGATCGTGGTCCCAATTTGGGAATCTATCAGAGAGTGGCTACAAAGGATTCTCAATTTGGAGATCCCCCTGGACCCGTGGCTGTTCCTAGTGAGCAGACGGCCCCAGGGCATGTCCAAGTCAACACACAAACTGCTTATGCACTTCGCAACCGCCACGAGATGCGAGATCGCAGCATTGTGGAAGCAAAAAGAAATTCCAACTATACCCAAAATCAGGAATCGAATTTGGCATGTCTGCCAGATGGAGCAGTTGACGAGATGGGTTAACGACTCTGGCCCCAAATTTCTAAAAGTATGGGCCCCATGGATAGCCCAAACACAATTTTGCACTAATAAGAACAAATGCGTTCTCCTTTGATGGGCCAGCTCAGACGAAGACATAGAGACGACTAGAGTAGGGTCCGCCAGACGGCGCACAAGAAGCGGCAAATACACATAAGGAGATGCTGTGCTGTTCTATCAGGGACACAACCTCCAGGATCCCCGCAACGTCCCCCCCCACCCTATTGTACCTCCCCCAGTCCGGTAAGTCACGTCTGTCCCGTTAAGGTGTCTTTACATGTAGTTTGTCTTGTTTGTAGATCGTCAAGTGTTTCTGTTTTAGTTTTCTGACAGAAATGGAAATGCAGTAACGCATGTTAATGGGAGGTGATATTATGTATGCACTGTTTTTCCAAATAAAAAGGAAAGTTATAAAAAAAAAAAGATACAAATGTACAGTGGCTACAGTCAAGAGTAAATGAAGAAATACAAATGTTTTAGCCATTACATACTGTTCGTTTATCTAGTAAATGTGTATTGACTGGCCATTATATGGTAAAATGCTAAGTTTTTTTTTTCTTAATCATGGTCCTTAGTGTTTGTAGCCAGTGAAGCTCAGTGGCTTCCACCTAAAACACCCCTGGGAAGGATTTCTTCTTCCTCCACTTGCCCCTTTCAAGCATAAAAATAAAAGTGTCCCATTAGATTGGATAGATTTCTCTACATTCCTGCTCTGCAATATCAAGTTAGGGGAAAGGGGCAAAGATTCTTGGAACATTAAACACCTGAAGGAAGCCCCACACCTTCCCTACTGGGTCCCATTAACCATGTCCACATGGGTTAATGGATGTGGTAATTCTTCCAAGTATTTCAACTTTAGGTTACCAGGCTTGACAGGTGGGCTGAGAATCTGACCATGGATGCTCAAAGTTAAACTTTGACTTGTTTAGAAAGAACAGGAAATGTTTGTCACCAAAAAAAAAAACCAATGAAACAAACTCCTGAACATAATACAATATAACAATATGACCCCGTTACAGCGCGATCTGTTACAACGGGAATCTGCTTATAACGAGATGCAAGCTTGGCTCCCAATTTTCATATTTATGAATACTTTACAACACGATTATTGGTATCTTAAATTCTTTATTGTACAATGCACACAATTGGACACTATTTCTAATGCGATCCACTTATGATGCGATGTGATTCTTTGAAACCCAACCACAGCGTTATAAAGGGGCTGAGCTGTACAGTACATAACTGCTATTACTAGTAAAATCAAATTCTCCATGCATTAGTGGAGCAAAATCTGAATTTCCTGTAGCAATACTGGTATTTATTAAAAAGATATGCAATGGTACAATAGTTAAACGGTTAATAAGTGTATCTGAAAATACGTTTTTTAATTGCATTTTGTGTTTCTGAATTAAAAAAAAAAACATTTGCGCTGCATTATATGAACAATAAGTGAAGAGCGTATTTCTATGAAATGAATACACAGTAAGTACAATGTTATTTTTGTAATGAAAATGTATGTTTCTTCCTAAAAAAAACTATATTGTGATTTCAAGGTTAACTGTAGCCTTTTTTAATACAAAATCTGACACATCATGGTGTGTGGTGCATCTAAATCAGATTTGAACTGCATTTTGTCAGAGTAGGAGGTGGGTCATAAGCAGCTCTGCAATGAATTAGAGCTGAGAATACATATTGGGCATAAGTAACATGTAATACAAGTAAAGAAAATATGTGTCTCTGCAGTCTTTTAACATTTGGATGTGATAAACCTCTTTCAGCAAAGGTTTTTCTGAGGCTAAATAGCTATGTCTGCATTTTTGATGTTCATTTATACATCGACAGGCTCCTCTCTGTGGTCATTTAAAAATAACATTAGCAAAATACAAGATTTTTTTCCTGCATGAAGCATATTAAAATATACAGTTTATGTAATGTACTCATATATTATTTTTAATCTAACAGTGTTTTGTAATAATAATAATTTGTGGGTACAGTATATTGTTGATTTTATTTAAAAATGTAAATAAACACAATGCACGAAGAGATGCTACAACAAAAATAAACCATTGTTTTTCATGGGGCTTTTATTTGTTAGTCATGTTACTGATTATTTCTAATACTATTATAATAGTAATTTGTCTTTCTAAATTGACATCTCAATGACAAAATGTTTTCTTTCCGATTACTTTGCGTTATAAACATTGAGTCACATAATTAATGTTGCATGGTCATTTTCAGTACAGAATGTTGCTAGTCATGCAGAAAATCACAATACTTTCATGCGAAGGGTGATTTTGCACTTAGAAGTTTGAGATCTGGTAAATTGGAATCAAATTTCAAAGGGAACACTAGATAATTAGCTAAAAGGATGCAAAGTACATTAGAGCTTATTTAACCTTCATTCATTTGTGGTTTATTGTCTGATTTGTCATAGGTTGTGTAATGGACTGACACAAGAGTACTCCATACAGTAGATGATATAATTGTGTAAAGAGCTTCCAAGACTAGTGAAAATGCAATAAAAAAATATTAAATGACCCAATTAGAGAAATACTGTATCTAAACTCTACATTGTGGAAATGTGACGGTTCAGGGATTCCTTCCCCTTCTTTCTCTCCCTCTGTCCCTTTCCTTGCCAGTCTCCCTGCGCTTACCCACTCCTGCCGCACTCCTTCTACATCTCATGCTGCCCCGTTACCTCAGCGCATGCCCCGCAAGTCTCGCGCACCAGCGCGGTCCCCGAGCCCCTGCAGCAACACTCCCCGCTCCAAAACTCTCTCTAAGCCCGCTGCCATTCCCTCACCTGGTGGCGATCCCCTCGTTCCTCCGCTTCCCTCCGCTGGTGTGCCCGCGGCGCAGCGCTCTCGTGCGTCTCGTGATGCAGCCTGTGCGCGTGCACTCTCAGCTTACAGAGGGCGCGCGCACATACTCCTTTTCTAAGGCCCGTCACTCCCCTGACTCCTCCTCCCATTCCCTGCAAGCTATCTCCCTGTCTGACCCCTCTGTCTCCTCTTCTCCTCCTAACCTATCCCTGTTGTCTCCCACTTCCCTCTCTGCTCCTCCCCACTCTCCCATTGGTGTGCCTTCCTTTATAATCCCTGTCTGTCCTCTCTATCATCGCTCTGCATAGTTCCTGTTTTCCTGTGTGTACTAACCTATGCTTTGCTCCCTCTGTGTTCCTGCTCCTGTGTTACTTTGAATTTCCCTGGCTTTGACCCTTGCTTGTCCTGGACTACCCTGCTCTCTGTAACCCCTGAACCTTGCTACGTACTCTACTTTGCTGACCTCTGGAATTCTTGGACCTGGCTTTGAACTTCGACTACTCTGCTCTCTGCACCCCTGGACGTTGGCGCACGGACACGACCTTTCTTACGTTTAACCCTAGAAGACGTTGCAAGTATCCTATCCGCTTTTCCAGCAGGCCCAGCAACGCTATACCACACTCCGGGCTTGCTCCCACTGCTGTGGGTGTGTGGTATAATACCGTTCCCACCTCAGTATTGGGGTCTTGCCAGGTCTGCGGACATACAGGCGTGACATTATGCAGAGCCCAACAAACGCAGACCCCCCTGAGGTGGGTACATGTATTTCTATAGAGGTCTTACAATTTGTAAGTAACCAGTTGTCTACAGTCTCCAGCAATTGGCCAAGGTCTCCCCTCAGGAGAGTCTCATGGCTCCAACGCCACCGGTTGCCACAACCTATGCCAGCTCTCGGGCCCGCATTCCTTCACCTAACCGCTATGATGGGGACCCCCTCGTCTGCCGTGGTTTCTTAAACCAATGAGAGTTGCAATTCGAGATGTCCCCCTCCTTGTTTCCCACTTGTCACACTAAGGTAGCGTATATCTACGCCTTGCTCACCAGAGATGCTCTCGCCTGGGCCTGCCCCCTATGGGAGCGCAAAAGCGAATTAACGCAAGACTACCCCCTCTTCAGATGCGAGTTTCAACTAGTATTCGATTCTCCTGCACGGCGCGAGACAGCCGCTTTCTCTCTTTTTCATATTTCGCAGGTCCAAAGATCTGCTGCCAAATACGCCATTGAGTTCCATACGCTAGCCGCTGGAACCCAGTGGAATGATGAGGCACTCGCCGCCGCGTACTGGCACGGACTCTCAGATACCTTGAAAGACGATCTAGCTACTCATGCCCGGCCTTCATCCCTGGAGGAGTTGATTACCCTGAGCGTACGCATGGATCAGCATACTCAGGAGCGACGGCACGAGAGGCACTGTTCTCACTCTCCTTCTGTTGTCTCTCACAGGTCGCCTACAACACCCCTCCTGGCACTGGAGGCTCCAGAACCGATGCAGGTCGGCAGTCAGCAACTTCGGGCCATGGAGAGAGCGCGACGTCGTCTGTATAGACTGTGCTTCTCCGGAACATCGTCTCCAGAATTGTCCCCTGAGACCGGGAAACGGGCACACCCAGTAAAGGTAGGGGGCTTCTGCTGGGTACTGTCTCTCTTTGCCCCTCTCTCCCCGAAGCGTTCCCAAAAAAGTTTCTGCTTCCTGCTACTTTGGAGGGTCCAAACCTTTTCCTGCAGGTAGAAGCTTTCATTGATTCGGGATCCGGTGGTAACTTTCTGGACCAGAAGTTCACTTCGGAGAATCAAATTCCCATGGTCAGAAAGAGAACTCCCATTGGCCTCGAGGCCATCGACGGCCGACCACTCCAGCCTGCGTTTATCATTTGGGAGTCTATTCCCCTCTGACTGACCTTGGCCGCCGGTCATAAGGAGGTAATAATCTTCGATATTTTTAAATTTCCTACCGTGCAAATTTTTTTAGGATTGCCTTGGCTTCAACTCCACAATCCGCGCATTGACTGGACCGGTACTTTGCCTCTCCAGTGGCCTTCGTCTGCAGATGCTGTTCCTGCGGTGCCTCCTGTTGCAGTGCTTGCCGGCCTGGAGTCCGTTCCTTCTAATCTATCGATCCTGCCTACCGTGTATCATGAGTACTTGGATGTGTTCAACAAGGTACAAGCGGAGGTTCTGCCTCCCCATCGCCCGTACGATTGTCCTATCGATCTGATTCCTTGGACCATCCTGCCTAAGTCTAAGCCATACCCCCTCTCCATCCCGGAGACCGAGGCCATGACGTCCTACATTCAAGAAAATTTGGAGAAAGGATTCATCCGCAACTCTACCTCCCCTGCCAGGGCTGGCTTCTTCTTTGTGAAGAAAAAGGATGGATCACTTAGGCCGTTCATTGACTTTCGCGGACTCAATAAGATCACGGTGAAGAACCGGTACCCCCTTCCGCTTATCTCTGAACTGTTCGATCGTCTCCAGGGGGCCTCTATCTTCTCAAAGCTCGACTTAAGAGTTGCCTATAATCTCATTCGCATAAGGGAAGGGGACGAGTGGAAAACTGCATTTAATACACGATCAGGACACTATGAGTTTCTTGTTATGCCCTATGGTTTATGCAACGCTCCTGCCGTTTTTCAAGAGTTCATGAACGACATCTTCCGCGATGTATTGGGAACATTTTGTCATAGTCTATCTGGATGACATTCTGATTTTCTCTAAAAATCTGGAGGAACACATTCAACATACCAAACTCGTGCTTTCTAGGCTCCGTTCTAATCATCTATATGCCAAGATGGAGAAGTGTTTGTTCCACCAGACCTCTACTGCTTTCTTAGGCTATATCATCTCCAGCCAAGGCTTCTCCATGGATCCAGAAAAACTGAAAGCTGTTCTCGATTGGCCGCTGCCTAATTCACTCAAGGCTGTGCAGCATTTTCTCGGCTTTGCCAACTATTACAGGAAATTCATCAAAATTGTTTCTTCTATTGCTCTTCCCATCACCGCATTGACCAAGAAGGGCGCCGATACCACTTCCTTGTCCCCGGAGGCTATTCTTGCTTTTGAGGTACTCAAGAAAGCTTTTGTTTCCGCACCCATACTACGCCATCCGGACACCTCCCTCCCCTTCACTTTGGAGGTTGACGCCTCGGACGTGGGAGCTGGTGCAGTTCTTTCCCAGAGGACTTCCTCCCAAGAGAAACTCCACCCTGTGGGGTTTTTTTGCGGAAGTTTTCATCTGCGGAAAGGAATTATGATGTTGGTAATCGTGAACTTTTGGCCATAAAACTGGCTCTCTGAGAATGGAGGCACCTTTTGGAGGGTACCAAGGAACCAGTTGCTATCCTCACTGACCACAAAAATTTGTTGTATATCGAGGGGGCCCGACGTCTGGGATCCCGCCAAGCCCGGTGGTCGCTCTTCTTTTCCCGCTTTAACTATACCATTTCATATATTCCTGGTACCAAAAATGTCAAAGCAGACGCTCTCTCTCGTCAGTTCGCCACAGAAACCGAAGCTAATGAAACCACGGAACCTATTCTTCCTGCCAAATGTATAATTTCCACTAACAACTTCGATGTGTTGGACGAAATCAACAAAACACAAGCTCACATTCCCAGCAGGTTCAGGGTACCAGAAGGACGCTTATATGCAGCCCTACGCTTTCGCCATAAAATTTTACTTTGGGGTCACTCTTCTAGAGCAGTCAGTCATCCAGGCTTCAAAAGGAAAGCAGATCTCATTAAACGGACATTTTGGTGGCCAAAGATGAACAAAGACATTCTCGACTTTACTAGTGCCTGTCCTGTATGTGTCCAGAGTAAAAAACTCCATCACAAACCGTCGGGACTTCTCTTGCCTCTCCCCATTCCGGAACAACCCTGGAAGCATATCTCGATGGATTTCATTGTCGAATTGCCCAATTCCAAAGGAATGAACACCATTCTGGTCGTAGTGGACAGGTTCTCTAAACAAGCACACTTTATTCCCCTCAAGGGTCTCCCCAATTCTGCCACTCTGGCTGATGTTTTTTCCAAAGAAATTTTTAGGTTACATGGCGTTCCCATTTCTATTGTCTCTGACCGTGAATCTCAATTCATCTCTAAATTCTGGCGGGCATTTTCCCAGAGACTCGGAATCTCTCTCTTGTTTTCCTCAGGATACCATCCTCAAACCAATGGTCAAACCGAAAGGATGAACCAAACTCTAGAACAATATCTAAGATGCTTCATATCTGACTCACAGGACAACTGGGTGGATCTTTTGCCATGGGACGAATTTGCTATCAATTCTTTCAAAAACGAGTCTACTCAAGAGTCTCCCTTTTTTATTAACTTCGGTTTCCACCCCAGTAGCCTTCCTCTCTCATCTTCTCCTTCGGGCATCTCTGCGGCCGACTCTCATGTTGCTAATCTACAGGAATCTTGGAAAAAAATCCTCAAAACTCTACAATCTGCGGTTGTATTGTATTGTATTGTATGTCTTTATTTATATAGCGCCATTAATGTACATAGCGCTTCACAGCAGTAATACACGTGGTAATCCAATAAATAACAGATAATATAAATAACAGATCATGGGAATAAGTGCTTTAGACATTAAGGAAGAGGAGTCCCTGCTCCGTGGAGCTTACAGTCTAATTGGTAGGTAGGGAGAACGTACAGAGACAGTAGGAGGGAGTTCTGGTAAGTGCATCTGCAGGGGGCCAAGCTTTATGTGCCATGTGTTCAGAATAGCCACAGTCCTATTCATATGCTTCTTTAAGCAAGTGTGTCTTAAGGTGGGTCTTAAAGGTGGATAGAGAGGGTGCTAGTCGGGTACTGAGGGGAAGGGCATTCCAGAGGTGGGGGGCAGTCAATGAAAAAGGTTTAAGGCGGGAGAGGGCTTTAGATACAAAGGGGGTAGGAAGAAGACATCCTTGAGAAGAACGCAAGAGTCTGGATGGTGCATAACGAGAAATTAGGGCTGAGATGTAAGGAGGGGCAGAAGAGTGTAAAGCTTTAAAAGTGAGGAGAAGAATGGAGTGTGAGATGCGGGATTTGATCGGAAGCCAGGAGAGGGATTTCATGAGGGGAGATGCTGAGACAGATCTAGGAAAGAGTAGAGTGATTCTGGCAGCAGCGTTAAGGATAGATTGTAGGGGAGACAGGTGAGAGGCAGGAAGGCCGGACAGCAGGAGGTTACAGTAATCAAGACGGGAGAGAATGAGGGCCTGAGTCAGAGTTTTAGCAGTCGAGCAACAGAGGAAAGGGCGTATCTTTGTTATATTGCGGAGGAAAAAGCGACAGGTTTTAGAAATGTTTTGAATGTGAGGGGCAAATGTGAGAGAGGAGTCGAGTGTGACCCCAAGGCAACGTGCTTGGGCTACTGGGTGAATGATCGTAGTTCCAACAGTAATGTGGAAGGAGGTAGTAGGGCCAGGTTTGGGAGGAAGTATGAGGAGCTCTGTTTTAGCCATGTTGAGTTTAAGGCGGCGGAGGGCCATCCAGGATGATATAGCAGAGAGACATTCAGAAACTTTGGTTTGTACAGTAGGTGTAAGGTCGGGTGTTGAGAAATATATTTGTGTGTCGTCAGCATAGAGGTGATAATTAAACCCAAAAGATGTTATTAGGTCACCTAGAGAGAGTGTATACAGAGAAAAGAGAAGAGGTCCCAGGACAGAGCCCTGGGGTACCCCCACAGAGAGATCAATAAAGGAGGAGGAGGTATTAGCAGAAGAGACACTGAAAGTACGATGGGAGAGGTAGGATGAGATCCAGGATAGAGCTTTGTTCCGAATGCCAAGAGTATGGAGAATGTGAAGGAGAAGAGGGTGGTCCACGGTGTCAAATGCTGCAGAGAGGTCGAGTAATATGAGCAGAGTGTAATGACCTCTGTCTTTGGCAGCATGGAGGTCGTCAGTTATTTTAGTGAGGGCTGTTTCCGTGGAGTGAGCAATACGGAAGCCAGATTGTAGAGGGTCTAGGAGAGAATAGGTGTTGAGAAAATGGAGCAAGCGAGCGAATACAAGACGTTCAAGGAGTTTAGAGGCAAAAGGCAGGAGGGAGACAGGCCGATAGTTAGAAAGACAGGTAGGGTCAAGCTTGCTGTTTTTGAGTAATGGTATGACTGTTGCATGTTTGAAGGAGGATGGAAAGGTTCCAGAGCAGAGGGAGGAGTTAAAAATGTGCGTGAGCGTAGGGATTATAGTAGGAGCAAGAGGTTTTAGGAGATGGGAGGGAATGGGGTCAAGAGGGCAAGTGGTAGAGGGAGAAGAGGCGATCAACAGCGACACATCCTCCTCTGAGACAGTGGAAAAAGAGTCAAGGAAGGCAGGAGGAGAGTTAGGAAGAGGTGTAGGATGGGAGGAAGAAACAGAGGGGATGTTCTGACGTATGGATTCCACCTTTTCCTTAAAATAGTCAGCAAAGTCCTGAGCGGAGATGGAGGAAGGAGAGGCAGCGGAGGGTGGTTTGAGTAGAGTATCAAAGACAGAGAACAGTCGGCGTGGGTTAGACTTGTGCATGTTGATTAGTGAAGAAAAGTAGGCTTGTTTAGCTTGCGAGAGGGCAGAGTTGAAACAGGATAGCATAAATTTGTAGTGAAGGAAGTCTGCGAGAGTATGAGATTTCCTCCAGAGGCGTTCAGAGGAACGAGTGGAGGAACGCAGCATGCGCGTGTGGGAATTTAACCAGGGTCTAGGGTTAAAAGGGCGAGTGCGGCAGAGAGAAAGCGGGGCATGTAGATCAAGAGAGGAGGACAAGGAAGAGTTGTAGTTCCTGACCAGTTTGTCAGGGTCTGTAGCAGATCTGAGAGAGGAGAGGGAGGAGTGTAACGTGGACTCAAAGTCAGGTAAGTGAATAGAGCGCAGGTTTCTGCCAAACAAAAGACCAAGGCGGATCGTCATCGTCAACCTGGGCTTTCTTTCAAACCTGGTGACAGGGTGTGGTTATCCTCAAAGAATATCAGGCTTAAAACACCATCACCTAAACTATCTCCGAGATTCCAATGCCCATTCAAGATCTTAGAGAAGAATAACCCAGTCGCTTATTGTCTGGACCTACTTCCCACCATGAGGATTCCTTCCGTGTTTTACGCTTCCCTCCTTAAACCCTTTGTGCAAAGTTCTCATTTCTCTGTTTCCTCTCAGAAACCCAACCCAGTCTCCACCCTAGGACAACAGGAGTACAAGGTCCAGTCCCTCATTGATTTCCGCTGGTCAAAGAACAAACTCCAGTTCCTGTTCCACTGGAAGGGCTATGGTCCGGAAGAACGTTCGTGGGTACCAGCATGTCATATCCATGCCCCAAGATTACTCCAACTGTTCCACCAAAAGTTTCCACAAAAGCCTTGGTTGGTTCGCTCGGAGATCGATCCTCAAGGGGGGGATACTGTGACGGTTCAGGGGATTCCTTCCCCTTCTTTCTCTCCCTCAGTCCCTTCCCTTGCCAGTATCCCTGCACTTACCCACTCCTGTCGCACTCCTTCTACCTCTCATGCTGCCCCGTTACCTCAGCGCATGCCCCGCAAGTCTTGCGCACCCACACGGTCCCCGAGCCCCTGCGGCAACTCTCCCCGCTCCCAGACTCTCTCTAAGCCTGCTGACATTCCCTCACTTCCGGTGACGATCCCCTCTGTTCCTCTGCTTGACTCCGCTGGTGTGCCCGCGGCGAAGCGCTCCGCGCGTCTCGTGACGCAGCCTGTGTGCGCGCACTCTCAGCTTACAGAAGGCGCGTGCACACGCTCCTCTTCCAAGGCCTGTCACTCCCCTGACTCCTCCTCCCATTCCCTGCAAGCTATCTCCCTGTCTGACCCCTCTGTCTCCTCTTCTCCTCCTAACCTATCCCTGTTGTCTTCCACTTCTCTCTCTGCTCCCCCCCTCTCTCCCATTGGTGTGCCTTCCTTAATAATCCCTGTCTGTCCTCTCTATCATCGCTCTGCATAGTTCCTGTTTTCCTGTGTGTTCTGACCTATGCTTTGCTCCCTCTGTGTTCCTGCTTGTACCTGCTTGTACCTGCTCCTGTGTTACTTTGGATTTCCCTGGCTTTGACCCTTGCTTGTCCTGGACTACCCTGCTCTCTGTAACCCCTGAACCTTGCTACGTATTCTACTTTGCTGACCTCTGGAATCCTTGGACCTGGCTTTGAACTTCGACTACTCTACTCTCTGTACCCCTGGACGTTGGTGCATGGACACGACCATTCTTACGTTTAACCCTAGAAGACGTTGCAAGTATCCTATCCGCTTTTCCAACAGGCCCAGCAATGCTATACCACACTCCGGGCTTGCTCCCACTGCTGTGGGTGTGTGGTGTAATACCGTTCCCAACTCAGTATTGGGGTCTTGCCAGGTCTGCGGGCATACAGGCGTGACAGGAAATTATTTGAAAGAAACTATTTTGTGTAGGCTAGTGTATATGAAGTTAAAACATAAAAGGTTTGTCAAAAGGATATTGGACTGCTGTTGCATTCATGCTACTGTACATGCATTTTAACCAAAGTAATCTACTGTAAATGGAAATGACAGTAGGGGCCTCTTAAATTTATAGATCAAGCAAGATTTACCGTCCTCGTTGTCACGTTCAGGCATGGCCGCCAGACCGCAGTGCAGCCATGTGCGATCACGACCCTGAAAATAGAAAGCAGCCGGGTAGGATTAACCCTGCAAGGGTTTGGCTGCAGATCCTGTTGAATCAACCCCCATTCTGCAAGAGCAGTACAGAGAAGTCTCAGAGAGAAGCAGTGCCTCCGCACAGAAGTTCTGAAGCAGTCTCCGTATCTATCCTGCCAATTGATGATGTACAGTAGATGACCAGATATCTACGTCATGAGGGGGGATACGATAGGACTATATTCGTCATCTACACTTTCAAGGGACTTGGACAGGACATTTAAATCATTTAAAATGCCCTGTCCAACCCCCTTGATGATGTTGATGACCACATATGATTCTATAGTATTCCCCCTTGTGACATAGATACAGAAATTCGGTTATCTACATCATCAAGGGGCAGGATAAAAGGGACTAACTTACATACCCCCTACACCCACCCCAATACCCCGAACAAAACTATCTCCCTCCATCTAGACTAATGCACATTATTCTGATTAGCTAAATTTGGCTAATAGTGATTTGGGGCATTAACCAAAAAACATCACATATAGTAAAAACAATCAACATATTAATAATTATTTTTAACCCATTGATAGTAACTGAGAATACCTAGGCCCTCTCAATGTGGACATAGATAGCTACAGTACATTGACAATCCATGGTAAGCTATAAAACCAAAAATATTAATAACATTTTCTTAACCCCTTCATTACCATGGTGGCTAACCGCTAAGATAATGAAAGGGTTAATTCATCCCATCTCCTCCCCTGGAGGCCTAACAATCCCCTACTCCAACACCACCAACAAAACATTTTCCCTAACGTCAACCTCTCCTCTCTCTCCTTCGTTTCAATCTGACACTCTATCCTCTCCTCCTGTCTTGATCTATATGCCCCTTCTGAGCTCTGACACACCCGTCCCTCTGTCCCACGGCCTTGGCTAAATTCACAAACCACAAAGGGAAGGGGTAGTGGAGCACTGCTGATGAGCTGGTGTGCAGGTCAATGCTGGTTAAAAATATACTTATTTAACACATCTTATGTAACAACGTTGGAGGAAAACCTCTAATATGTTTCACGCCTCACATACTGTAGATCTTTGTCAAAGGGAACTTAACATTCCTAAAATCAGTTGTTAAATAACAGTCCCTCTCTGAACACTACGCCCCTAAGCTGTGCATGAATACTGCACACCTGGCTCAGAGAAAAAATGGGAGTAGAATTAGAGCCTGTGATCAAGTTCAGAGAGGAAATCCTTCGAAAGTTGCCATCATCAAACATAACACCCATGATAGGTGCAGCATCCAGGACCTTCCTTCTTTCTGGGATGTGGAGGTGTTCGAATAAAATAATCATTCAAACTTAAGTTGTGTCTCATAGAATTCCTCCACCCTTCCTGGTTTGGTGAATTTTTGTATTATTCTCACTTGTCAATGATATACTCATAAATCTCAGAGATGATCTCTTATCTGTCCCAACTTCAATGGTGGAATATATCATATATGCATACCTGTAGCTACAAGCTGGTCTTTTGATGTGAGCAGTTGCCATCATGTCCTATGTCACACACAGAAATTAAGTTAATGTCTGCCAGATTCCATTAAATACTGTCAGGATTGTGGCTAGGCCCCACCCCCAGGACGCATCACGTGCCGCCATGATAGAGACGCGCGGACCTCCATCTGCGCGCACATGCTACGCTACTAACAAGTGGATCCCTGATAAGGAGATTTTGTGTCATCGCTCCCATGACGCAACCGCGGGCGATGCGGTCGCCGCGTGCAGGCACTGCGCTGACAGGAATGGAAACACCGTAGGAACCGCCTCCAGGCAACCTATGACGCATGCTGCCTACGCGCAGACGCCGTGCAGACACAAGCAAACAAGGGGTTAATTATCTTAATTATTCCTTACCTGCTGTGCACCACGCCCCTGCCTATCAGTGGACAGTCTATGTCTGAGTGCTCTTTACTTTGCAGCTGTGGGTTACTCCACATTACTTACTCTGCAGCTGTGTGCCTTCCTCCCATTGTCTTCCTGTCCTTTTAATACCCAGTCAGCTCTCTGCTACATTGCTGAGCATAAATTACTGTTTATGTACCGTGCTTGCTACAAGCTGCTCGTTGCAGTGCTGTGCTGTGCCGGGCCATTGCCTGCCTTGCTCTCTTCATTGTGACCCCAGCTCGTGCCCTGACTTCTCTCTTTCCGTACACCTGGACATTGGCCCGCTATTGGACTCCTTCTCTCCCTTCTCCTCGAACACGGCTACGGATCTCGACCACTCTTATCTCTCCAACCTCTGACTATGGCAAGTACTTTGACCTACCCACACTCTCCTACCCTGACCAGACTACACAACCCTGACTCTGCAATCTGGGCCAGGTCTCGCTGTTGTAGGACGGCGGTTATATGTATCCCCACCTCAGCCTCGCGGTCTAAGTCCTGTTTCTGGTGAGTACCATTACAAATACATAGTGGTTTTAAATAGAAAGTGAAACACCAACATTAGATACTGCACCGACACACTTTATTCGAGCAAATGCCCAGTTTGTACCTGGCAGATACCTGGAATCCGCCGCTGCTCACCTCTTGCATGCTTCGTTGCGTTTGCCTTCCCAGCCACGGTTCATGCCTGGCTGACGGGGGCCTGATCTGTTAAATGATAATGATCAGGATTTACTAGGCTGCAATGCTTCGCTTGTCCACCAGATGGCATAAACTCATGACTTGTAAAGCGCCGAATCAGTAATGTGTGGGCTTGCAGTTGTTTCGTTTAAAAAAAGATACTGTACCACAGTGTGCTATTGTAACTTGGCCTTGAGACTGAAGGAAGACGTTGCAAAAAATGTATCAATTTAGGCTTTACATACTGTATTAAATAAAGACAAAGACCATTTTCGCTTACACTATTCTCCAGAGACCCACCCGCCATGAGTGTTCAAATGCAGCCCGTGTTCCAAAAACCTGACAGAAGTTATGCTTATTTGATATGGGCCGCTATTAATGCAACAGAGGATAAGATGGCAACAGTTGTTCAAATTTATCAGTATTTTATCGAAAACTATGACTTTTACAAATTTCGCCAACTCCTCATTTGTGGAAGCGTGCAATAAGGAAAAGGTTATGTAGTGACCCCTGTTTTCACCGTATTGAGCCCCAATTTGTTGGAGGGTATTGGTGTGTGTCACAGGGTTTTTCCCGTATCTATGATCATGGAGGCGGCAAAAGGCGAAGGGTCATGTTAAAACCAACTAAGAAGCGACAGTCCCTGCCAAGCAATGCGCCAGAACCAGAACCAGCACCAGCACCAGCACCAGCTTCTAATGATGGTCCCGCCGTCAGTGACAACCCTGAGACAGAGTCGGATTTCGCGGCCAGTTTTGATGAAGCTTGCATGTACCTAAGCGATTTCCCGCCTCACCTGCTGACTACAGGTGGGCTAGTCCCGCTGCAAACTATCGACGTGGGTGATGATGAAAGCTGGACTGGCAGTGGCCCGCCGGCGCAAGCTGAATGGGAAATTCAGTAATACAGTATGGTGAGTACTGTATTGTTGCCGTATTATTTTGGTGGGGCTGGCTGGGTACTGTACTTCTTTAGGGGGCTGACCATTACTGTACATTAAAACTTTTCATTTTGTTTTTCCTCAGAAAAGAAAACGGCTAATGGGGGGATTTCGATGGATAATATTGTGCTGTACAGTATGCTGGTGTTTTCCGGCCGAACAGTATACTGTTTAATAAACCCGAATAAATAAAACTATGCATTTATTCTACAGTACATGTTCAGTAAATTACTGCACATACTGGGGGCGAGATGTGTTTGCAGCAGAGAGAGAGATTTAATAATATTGTACAGTGAGCAGGGGGTTCCCTGAGCCAGAAATTAATGCTCAGGGACCCCCCCTGCTCCTGCTCAATATTATTAAAAATACAGAAAATGCTGCGTCATTACCATAGCGGATAGCCGCTAAGGCAATGAAGGGGTTAACCCACCGTGCCCGCTTTATTGTGTGTAGTGGGGATGGGTGAGGGGGGTATTTGGCCCTTGGTGTGAGTTTAGGACTTGCGGGAGGGGGGGGGGTTGCGGGTGCACTTAACCCCTTCACGACCGTAGCAGTTAATACCGCTACGGTCATGAAGGGGTTAAGCCCTCCCGCTACCCCCCCTCCCCCCCGCAAGCCCTCCCCAACCATCGTTGGGGCTAATACCCCATTCACCCACCCTCCCGCTACCCACAATAAAAAAATACATACACACAGCAGCCGCCAAAAAATAAATAAATAAATCTAAATAAATAAATGACAATAAATACATTTGAAATACATTTTTATTGATAGTGTAGATGTGCAGGGGGTCTCCGGAGCTGAATCGCATTGGTTTTAGGTCTGGGGACCCCGTGCCCCCCGAGATACAGGCCCCTTTAGGGGGTGCCGGTATCCCTCTGCGTTTAAAGGCCCCGATCACGTGATCGCGGCCTGTAAACCAAGCAGAGCAGAGGGATACCGGCACCCCCTAAAGGGGCCTGTATCTCGGGGGGCACGGGGTCCCCAGACCTGAAACCTGTGCGCTTCTGCTCTGGAGACCCTCTGCACATGTACAGTATCAATAAAACACATACAATATACAGTATAAATAAACACTCGTTCTTTACCTTAGCGGCTATGCGCTATAGTAAAGAAGCATCATTTCTGTATTGTAATAATATTGTACAGTGAGCAGGGGGTTCCCTGAGCCAGAAATTAATGCTCAGGGACCCCCCCTGCTCCTGCTCAATATTATTAAAAATACAGAAAATGCTGCGTCATTACCGTAGCGGATAGCCGCTAAGGCAATGAAGGGGTTAACCCACCGTGCCCGCTTTATTGTGTGTAGTGGGGATGGGTGAGGGGGGTATTTGGCCCTTGGTGTGAGTTTAGGACTTGCGGGAGGGGGGGGGTTGCGGGTGCACTTAACCCCTTCACGACCGTAGCAGTTAATACCGCTACGGTCATGAAGGGGTTAAGCCCTCCCGCTACCCTCCCCACCCCCGCAAGCCCTCCCCAACCATCGTTGGGGCTAATACCCCATTCACCCACCCTCCCGCTACCCACAATAAAAAAATACACACACACAGCAGCCGCCAAAAAATAAATAAATAAATCTAAATAAATAAATGACAATAAATACATTTGAAATACATTTTTATTGATAGTGTAGATGTGCAGGGGGTCTCCGGGGCTGAATCGCATTGGTTTTAGGTCTGGGGACCCCGTGCCCCCCGAGATACAGGCCCCTTTAGGGAGTGCCGGTATCCCTCTGCGTTTAAATGCCCCGATCACGTGATCGCGGCCTGTAAACCAAGCAGAGCAGAGGGATACCGGCACCCCCTAAAGGGGCCTGTATCTCGGGGGGCACGGGGTCCCCAGACCTGAAACCTGTGCGCTTCTGCTCCGGAGACCCTCTGCACATGTACAGTATCAATAAAACACATACAATATACAGTATAAATAAATACTCGTTCTTTACCTTAGCGGCTATGCGCTATGGTAAAGAAGCATCATTTCTGTATTGTAATAATATTGTACAGTGAGCAGGGGGTTCCCTGAGCCAGAAATTAATGCTCAGGGACCCCCCCTGCTCCTGCTCAATATTATTAAAAATACAGAAAATGCTGCGTCATTACCATAGCGGATAGCCGCTAAGGCAATGAAGGGGTTAACCCACCGTGCCCGCTTTATTGTGTGTAGTGGGGATGGGTGAGGGGGGTATTTGGCCCTTGGTGTGAGTTTAGGACTTGCGGGAGGGGGGGGGGGTTGCGGGTGCACTTAACCCCTTCACGACCGTAGCAGTTAATACCGCTACGGTCATGAAGGGGTTAAGCCCTCCCGCTACCCCCCCCCCCCGCAAGCCCTCCCCAACCATCGTTGGGGCTAATACCCCATTCACCCACCCTCCCGCTACCCACAATAAAAAAATACACACACACAGCAGCCGCCAAAAAATAAATAAATAAATCTAAATAAATAAATAAATAAATGACAATAAATACATTTGAAATACATTTTTTATTGATAGTGTAGATGTGCATAGCCGCTAAGGCAATGAAGGGGTTAAGGCATAATAAACAATTAATACATTCAATACATATTTTTCATGTCTGTGTTAAAACTCCCTGCCTTCTCTCTAATCTATGTAAAACCCCCTCCCCCTATTCTCGCTTTTAAAACTCCCTGCCTTCTCTCTAATCTATGTAAAACCCCCTCCCCTATCCCCCTATTGTGTGTGTGCGTTAAGCTTCCCTGCAATCTATGTAAAAAAACCTCCCCCTATTGTGTGTGTGTGTTAAATCTGCCTGGCCTGTGTTTCTGAGTGCTGAGTGTTCTGCGTTAAAGGCCCCGATCACGTGACAGCGGCCTGTTAAACCAAGCAGAGCAGAGGGATACCGGCACCCCCTAAAGGGGCCTGTATCTCGGGGGGCACGGGGTCCCCAGACCTAAAACCTGTGCGCTTCAGCTCCGGAGACCCCCTGCACATCTACACTATCAATAAAAATGTATTTCAAATGTATTTATTGTCATTTATTTATTTATTTATTTAGATTTATTTATTAATTGTGCTGCTGCTGCAAGTCCTAAACTCACACCAAGGGCCAAACACCCCCCTCACCCCCAATAAAAAAAATTCACGCACAGCAGCCCCACAATTAATAAATACATCTAAATAAATACATGAAGAGAATTAAATATATACTGTACATCATATACTGTATATACAGTATACTGGATATATATATACAGTATACAGTATATATAATAACAATCCCTATACAGTACATATACAGTATATACTGTGTACAGTATATATATACTGTATACATATATATATACACACATATATATATATATATATATATATATATATATATATATATATATATATATATATATATATATATAGTATACAGTATACAGTATATACACACAGATGATGAACCAATATACAAATACAGTACATGTAGAATGGTTATCAAAATCATACTGTCCTACAAATAATGCTTCTCTATATAGTACAGACAATAATAATAATAATCCATTTAATAATCCTAACTGATTTTACAATATAAAACATAACATTCCAATCCACACAGTACATTGCATTTACATTGTATACTGTAAATGATGCATAGCATAACATCTATGCACCATATACTGTACATTCTGCAAATGAATGTTAACAATATAATTGCAAGCTACTCTACCAGTAAATACAAACACTTCCAAGCAAACACTTTAACCAATCAAGTAAACAAAAGTCAATATATACTGTACAGTAAGTACCAACCAGAAAACACAATTTAAAACCAAAGCTAACCCTTACAATACCAAGTATTACATCTATCTAATTGTAAAAAACCTTATACATTATACACAGCATTGTTTAAAGCCCCCTCCCCCCTAATGTTTCTGTTAAGCAGATTACACTGAAGGGAGAGAGATATAAAGGCCTAAAGCTCCTTCCCCCCCTAATGTTTCTGTTAAACAGATTACAATGAAGGGAGAGAGATATAAAGGCCTAAAGCCCCTTCTGATCAACTCTCTTTGATCAACCCTGATAAATAATTTATCTCACACTCAGTACTACAAACTGCTTTTTGCTTGCACACTGCAAAGCCGCAAGACCAGCAACATTGTAAAAAAAGAGCAATGAGCGCGAAATTGGCGTGGGAACTTCTGTTCTAGGGCCCCTAGAAATAATATTCTTTATTTTATTTATAAATTCACATTTATAAACCCCGTCACCCACCCCCGCTACACACAATAAAGCGGGCACTTACAGTACAGTATATATTTATTTCTCTTCATGTATTTATTTATTTATTTAGATTTATTTATTAATTGTAGAGCTGCTGTGCGTGAGGGGCCATGGCCAGGATGGGGGGGGGGGATAACAGTACAGTATGTGGGTAGGGGGTGAGGGTGGTTAGACCTCACAGTATGCACATTGGGTCCCCCCCCTCCCCACATTTACATACTGTACACTGCACGACATCAATGCAGGGAGGGAGATTTACTGGTAAGGAAGGCTTTAGGCCTTTATATCTCTCTCCCTTCAGTGTAATCTGTTTAACAGACACATTAGGGGGGAAGGGGCTTTAGGCCTTTATATCTCTCTCCCTTCATTGTAATCTGTTTAACAGAAACATTAGGGGGGGAAGGGGCTTTAGGCCTTTATATCTCTCTCCCTTCAGTGTAATCTTCTTAACAGAAACATTAGGGGGGAGGGGGCTTTAAACAATGCTGTGTATAATGTATAAGGTTTTTTACAATTAGATAGATGTAATCCTTGGTATTGTAAGGGTTAGCTTTGGTTTTAAATTGTGTTTTCTGGTTGGTACTTACTGTACAGTATATATTGACTTTTGTTTACTTGATTGGTTAAAGTGTTTGTTTGGAAGTGTTTGTATTTACTGGTAGAGTAGCTTGCAATTATATTGTTAACATTCATTTGCAGAATGTACAGTATATGGTGCATAGATTTTATGCTATGCATCATTTACAGTATACAATGTAAATGCAATGTACTGTGTGGATTGGAATGTTATGTTTTATATTGTAAAATCAGTTAGGATTATTAAATGGATTATTATTATTATTGTCTGTACTGTATAGAGAAGCGTTATTTGTAGGACACTATGATTTTGATAACCATTCTACATGTACTGTATTTGTATATTGGTTCATCATCTGTGTGTATATACTGTATACTGTATACTATATATATATATATATATATATATATATATATATATATAAATATATATATATATATATATATGTATATATATGTATACAGTATATATATACTGTACACAGTATATACTGTATATGTACTGTATAGGGATTGTTATTATATATACTGTATACTGTATATATATATCCAGTATATATACAGTATATACTGTACAGTATATATTTATTTCTCTTCATGTATTTATTTATTTATTTAGATGTATTTATTAATTGTGGGGCTGCTGTGCGTGAATTTTTTTTATTGGGGGTGAGGGGGGTGTTTGGCCCCTTTAGGGGGTGCCGGTATCCCTCTGCTCTGCTTGGTTTACAGGCCGCGATCACGTGATCGGGGCCTTTAACGCAGAGGGATACCGGCACCCCCTAAAGGGGCCTGTATCTCGGGGGGCACGGGGTCCCCAGACCTAAAACCTGTGCGCTTCAGCTCCGGAGACCCCCTGCACATCTACACTATCAATAAAAATTTATTTCAAATGTATTTATTGTCATTTATTTATTTATTTATTTAGATTTATTTATTTATTTTTTGGCGGCTGCTGTGTGTGTGTATTTTTTTATTGTGGGTAGCGGGAGGGTGGGTGAATGGGGTATTAGCCCCAACGATGGTTGGGGAGGGCTTGCGGGGGGGGGGGGTAGCGGGAGGGCTTAACCCCTTCATGACCGTAGCGGTATTAACTGCTACGGTCGTGAAGGGGTTAAGTGCACCCGCAAAACCCCCCCCCCTCCCGCAAGTCCTAAACTCACACCAAGGGCCAAATACCCCCCTCACCCATCCCCACTACACACAATAAAGCGGGCACGGTGGGTTAACCCCTTCATTGCCTTAGCGGCTATCCGCTACGGTAATGACGCAGCATTTTCTGTATTTTTAATAATATTGAGCAGGAGCAGGGGGGGTCCCTGAGCATTAATTTCTGGCTCAGGGAACCCCCTGCTCACTGTACAATATTATTACAATACAGAAATGATGCTTCTTTACCATAGCGCATAGCCGCTAAGGTAAAGAACGAGTATTTATTTATACTGTATATTGTATGTGTTTTATTGATACTGTACATGTGCAGAGGGTCTCCAGAGCAGAAGCGCACAGGTTTCAGGTCTGGGGACCCCGTGCCCCCCGAGATACAGGCCCCTTTAAGGGGTGCCGGTATCCCTCTGCTCTGCTTGGTTTACAGGCCGCGATCACGTGATCGGGGCCTTTAAACGCAGAGGGATACCGGCACCCCCTAAAGGGGCCTGTATCTCGGGGGGCACGGGGTGCCCAGACCTAAAACCAACGCGATTCAGCTCCGGAGACCCCCTGCACATGTACACTATCAATAAAAATGTATTTCAAATAATTTTATTGTGCCGATGTTTGCGCAGAGAGAGAGCAGCGGATCTCTCTCTGCTGCAAACACATCACGCCCCCGCCGGCCATACAGTAGTATCATTTATGTATATGCATACAATATACAGTACTGTATGTGTACAGTACTGTATGTTAGGGCTTATAGGGGTTGTTGTTATACAGTATATATATATATACTGTACAGTATACAGTATATACTGCATTACAATTCATTATAGGGGACGGCTTCACAGAGAACAGCTCGCAAGCGCCACCATGTGTATTTTCACGGCATTGCAGTATTTCAGCAAGCCGGAATAAAAAGCTTAAATCCCTGCCGGAAAAGAACGCAATGCACTCTGGCAGAAAACGATCAGAAACCTGAATACACCCGAGTATACCCGAATTCGCGGGACTAGCCGAGCTCGAATAAAGTGTGTCGCCAGTGTATAGTACAGTATGAACAGAACAAGGTAATTAAACAAAGAAACATATATACTTTCTCTCCAACTAAAGCACCTGCTTCAGGCATTCAACTGCACTTTAGAATCCAGAGTCCCACAGGCAAAGATATTCATTGCACCACCTGCCATACACGTACTGAACTGCGACAAAACAAATAATAATTTCGTCTGACCACAGACAAAGTTCAAGCTGCTCAATAGCGGCATAGTGCAGCACAGTGGTGCTTGCTACACCGAGAGACCATGAAGGACATATGCAGTATTTGGGGAGAGTTAGATATAAAGTTGACTGCATCTCTATGTTCTTCAAAATCCAGGGGGAGCAAGGGAGAAAGTCAACAAGAGAAAAGAGAAAAAAGCATCTAAGTGCAGGTGTCTTGTAACAATTGCAGGTCATATGAATGTCTTGGCTCATATGGAGTGCCTGCTCACAGTGTAGTAGATATAAATGGGCATATCCAAAACTGTGGCTATGTTCCTCTTAGGTAAGGGAGTCAGAGAATTGGTGCCTCAGTGAAAGAAAGAAATAGAAACCATAGCGCAGGTCAATTGGTAAAAAAACTTTGGGGCTTATGCAGAGAGGATAGAGAAGGGAAATAGCGCCATCTTTTGGCGAAAATACGCACCAGTGAAGCTTGTCCTGCAGAGAATTCATAAAATTCGCCACAACAGGTTTCTTTACTTTAAAAATTGCCAAACACGTGGCGAGATTGGTAAATTCGCCATGTTAAAATAGGGTGGTATGCAGGTAGCATAGATGCACTGCAACTCGCCATTCTGCCCTATATTATAGCGAGTTCAATGTAGCCAGAAAAACTTGGCAATTTTGAATCTCTTCAGAAAAAAGAGGTAACGCAGCTTTCAGCATACGCCCATAACTTACTCCAATTCTGTGGCTATTTTCCTGCCGTTTTCACATTAAATAACGTTCCTCTCTGCATAAGCCCCTTTATGTTTAATAGATAGGAATGGTACTCACATTGTGTACGATTTATAAAAGCATATACAAAAAGATCAGTAAAAACACGAATTATAGAACACTTGAGCAATATAAAAATAAACATTACCACACATAATGTATCCAGCCATTTTTTTTATTTACCATCAAGGGGACCAAAAAGGGCTGAAATGTATAGTGATCAAACATGTTTTACAGCATTGGAGGGGAGGAGTCAGGGACTAAGCAGAAGAGAGACCTTATGGATATAGAAATTAAAAACTCTCACTCAAAATGGTCTGAATATGGAAATTGAACTTGGAACCTTTCTGTCCTAAGCTGGACATGTAGGTACAAAGGAGTCTTGCTCTGCTTTTTGCCTAGGATATAATTTGGAATAACAAGAGAAAACTAACAAAGTAGACACAGATCAGAAGAAATAAAAAATATACATCATATATATCATAAGTAGCATCATCCCCTAATGAAATCAGCCCTGCATGCTGCAGAGGCTTCCCATCTCGGAGCTACTTTAGAGGACTCCAAAACAGGCAGAGAGGAGATCATCTACCCTGGACTTTGATCGGGACATCATCCTGGGACTGCAAAGACCAAGACACTGCAGCTTCTGACCGGATGGTGGTGATTATATATCACAATATGCTTGTTATTATTGTACCTTTGTAAGTGCAATTCTTATCCCCCCTTTCCCCTCCCCCTCATTAAATTGTACTATTTTACGCTATGGGCGTGCGCTCTCTCTTCCCCTTTTTCTTATATATATTTATATATATATATATATATATATATATATATATATATATATATATATATATATATATATATTGTGGTAGGACGGCCTCGCGCCAGGGTCAGTAAGATGCTAGATGCTGTGTAAAGCTTTAACTGTAGTGGTTTATTAGCCACAAACAAATAAACATAATGGGTATTGTCCCTTTAAATCATAATAAAACAGGAAATAAACACTTATTCCCTTTAGGGAAGCTAACTACACCATTGCTTTCGCCCTCACTAGCTGCATGGCCAGCTAAGTTGGTTCCCAATCCAA